>NC_136629.1:15941841-15949341 GCF_933228915.1 Telmatherina bonti
TCTCTGGTGTCTCAGTTCCTGTTCATTAGTTTCACCTGGTTTGATTTTCTGATTAGCTTCACCTGTGTCTCGTTGTGTTCTGTGTATTTATACCAAGCCGCAACCTCTGGCGGTTAAAAGTGAAGCCTATGTGGAAGTGCATAAAACTGCAGTTCCCCTTTCATCCACTAGGGGCTCCAAAACAGAGCAAATCCCCATAGACTCCCATGTTAAAAAGGCCAACTTCATGGCAGAAATAAACATGTTTACAGTCTGGTTCAAAAATCCATTTTCGGTTTATAGGTCAGGTTTACCTTCATGACAACTGCGGGGGGAGTGAATTTTTTTCTAACTCGCCCGTTTTAAAGTAATTTAATCTCGAAGTTTGGGATATTTAGGGGCGTGTCCTTTTGATTGACAGGTACCAATCTCCGGCTTCAAGTCAGAAGAACGTATAACTGCGGTTTTTAACAGGTTAACGTGACTTAGCTTTAGCCCGCTTACCTCTGTTAGCTGGTTAGCTCCTGTTATCTCAGGGTTAGCTCGGTTAGCTCTTAGCTACAAAAAGCTCGGAGTTCCCTCGATGTCAATCATCCGCCATGACGCTCACGGCTGCCCTCTTAGCTCCATCTCTTTGCCCATATTCGTATTTTCCTGTTGAGGTGACGCGCATGACGCTGCCAACATGGCGACGGTAGGAACCGCCCACCGAGCTTCGATTCAGCTCTTCAGAAACCTACGGGTGACGTCACGGAGACTCCGTCCATCTCTTTATATACAGTCTATGATTTATACCCCTCAGTTTTGTCTTGAGTTGCTGGTTCATTTTGTTAGTTTGCCCTCGCTTTTCTTACTGGAATTAAAATCTTGTATGGTTCCTGCATCTTGGCTTCCCGACTCCTGCATTTGGGTCCACATCCCCACCGCCACGGTGACAGACACACTATGGAGGAACCTCACTTCAGCTGCTTGTATCCACAGTCTCGTTGTTTTGGTCACTACCGGCAACTTGTCACAGTAGATGAGGCTTGGAGCTTAGATCAGCCAGTAAACCACCAGCTTGTAACTTTCATCTCAGCTTCTTTTTCACCACAACAGTCCGACATAGAGACCACATGTTACAGAGACCGCATACGCATTTACTATAAGCTAAATGATGATTTCATCTTGGTGTTTGTTGTCTTTTTACTGAGGTTTGATGTTCAGAAGAGACCATGGTGACGGATTCAGCTGAAGTGAGTTGCTTCTCAGCATCAGGGGTCTCACACCAGGATTTACACTTCAGATGGATTATTTTAATTAAATCAAATTACAGACTTGTGGGTGGTTTTATTTGTGCCTTAGCATGTCATTGTTTTTGGAAAATAAATATATTCCACCTTTCTTGCAGTGATTAAAGTGTTTTTCTTTTCTTTATTATATACCTGAAAACATAACCGTTGTTCTGATGCTTGCGTTTTCTTAGCTTGATTTCTGCTTCATCCCCACACTCTCAAGATCTTTAGAAGAGATTTGAATTTATTTCTCTGGTACAAAAATAAGGATCTCTGCCCAAACAGACACATTCATTTCTGCAGGCCCGACTCCAAAGGTTCAGCAGTGTCTTAAAAGCATTCCCTCCCAGCAGGACCGTTTCTGCCACTCACATTTCTACCCGAAGCTCATTTTTTACTGCCGGCTTTTGCATTTAAAACAAAGGGGTGTCGAGGAAAATGCCCCCAACAAGACCCAAGTTCCTGGAAATGCAGCTTAGGTTATGGAATAAATCAGATTGTGGAATTTAAAGGATATTAAAAAGAAACTTGTAAATTTAATGCAGTGAACTCCCAGAAACCCAGTCTTGTCCTTTTTCTGAATAGAGGGACCACAAACTGAAACCATTACAGCCTGAATAAAACACCTCTGTCCTGTTGGGTGATTTCATCAACGTGGTGAGTCATTCTGTTACTTGGCACATAATTCGTCCCACTTTGCTCCAGTATGTCCAACAGGAAGTCAGATTTGTGACTTCCTGTGAACGGTTGTTTAAAAGCCAGAGCACAGTGCACCTTTATGTAGGAGTGAATCTGAATTGTTTGTGTGCAATCTTAATCATTTCCTTCATTATCTTCAGGTCTTTCATTCAGAACGTCGTATGTCCAGTTTAAACTGGGCTGATAGTCTGGTGAAAGCATCCATTAGCCATCTCAGATTTGTGTGTATGTATGTACATATGAAGTAAACCAGCCTAACCATGGTGGCTGCAGCTGCACTGAAAAACTCCCTCAACATTCCTGCAGAAAGCTTTTGAGGTTTCCTCTGTAGACACTCTGCTGCTTCTGACACTTCGAGCTGAGGAATTTGAGAAGATTTGCTCATAAAACCATCACTTTTTTATTTAATCCATGTGTATGTGTGTGTCAGTATCTGGTGTGTAACCTGCATACGGCTGTGTGTGAAAGCTGCGTGACCTTTTGGTGTTCATGCGGCTTTAACACACTCCTGTAAAGTTGCTCTGATCTCAGCTTACAAAGAGCTCTTCTAACTTTATAAATGTGACACCTTGGAACCAGTTTTGCTGCAGTTTTAAAACTTTACCCAAATGCAGTCAATGTTGGAAATAAATGCATAAATCCAACAGTAACTTTCTACCTCTGGGAAATGTTAACACTTTTTTACCTCTTATTAAATTTAAAAGTTCACATTCCAGTTAAAACACTAAGTTGTTTCCATCTTTTATCATTTATAGTAGAAAACCAGCCAACGTATCCAGTCCAGTGATGTCTCTTGATTTGCAGTCGATCCTCCAACACAGTAGACAGACACAACAGAGGGAAATCAGGTCTTAAACTACAAACCAGTAACCTAATCAGCTCTAATTTTACTGGAATGTTTCATTATAACTGGCTTAACTTTGAGCATTTGTCGCAGTAGTTTCATATCAAAGCTTAATAAACTAATTATAGTCACATAAATACTGAAAAAGTGAATAAAATGCTAAATCTCTGTTTCAACAGTTTTTTTTTTTTAAACTTAAAAGCACAAATTATGAAAACAAAGGTAGAAGTGCAAAACAGGACTCTACACACAGTGCTGGACCAACAGAGCAGCTTCTGCTCTTTTCTTGTGGCCGAGTTTTAGTTTAGTCTCAAGCATGAAATGATTTATTTGTCTTCATTTGGTGCTGATTTGTTTGGCTTCAGACTGAGGAGGAAAGGGTTTTTACCTCATTTTAAGTCCTGGAAAGAACCGGGTGATTTATTTAGCTTTGTTCTGAAATGTAAAACCAGATAATTAAGAGTTTCTACCCTCTTCTGTTTCATGGCAGTGTAAACTCATTGGCCACAATGCTAGTTCTGAGTTGGACCCCTATTACCCTCAGAACTGTCTTTATCCTTTGTGTCATAGATACAACAAAGTTTTTTTGAAACATTCCTCAGAAGTTTTGCTCCATGTTGACATAAAGCATCACACAGTTGCTGCACATCCATGATGAGAATCTCCCGTTCCACCACATCCCAAAGCTGCTCTGTTGGACGGAGATCTGGTGACTGTGGAGGCCGTTGGAGGACAGTGAACTCATCGTCATGGTGATGATGTGAGCTTTGTGACATGGTGCATCATCCTGCTGGAAGTTTCCATCAGAAGATGCTACACTGTACTCAGAAAGGGGTAAAACATGGTCAGCAGCAGAAATACAACAAAACTCCAGTATCTGTTTCTGTCAGGTTTTTGTTGTTTCCCTGCTTCAACACACCTGATTCCAATCAAACGGCTCCAACAGTTTTGTGTCAACCCGTTCATTCATTTCAGTCAGGTATGTTTGGAGACAAGAAAAACTTCCAGGATGTCGGCCTTCGAGAACTGAAGTTGACACCTGTACTAAGAGGGCTAAAGGGGGCCAAGGAAATACCGCCCCACACACACACACACAGCGTAACGCCACTATTCTAAAACACTGATACAAGGCAGGATGATCCTTTCTTGATATTTCCACCAAATTCCGACCGATCCATCTGAATGTGGAGCGGAAATAAAGACTCATCAAAGCAGCAACATTTTCCATCTTCTGTTGTCGTTCTGGTGAGCGTGTGTAAGTTGTGGCCTCAGTTTCCTGTTCTCAGCTGACAGGAGAGGCGCCCGGTGTGGTCTTCTGCTGCTGGAGACCGTCTGCTGTAAGGTTGGACGTGTTGTGTGTTGGGAGATGCTATTCTGCATATCTTGGTTGGAACCAGTGTTTATTTTTTGACTTCCTGTTGCATCTACCATCTCCAACCAGTCTGCCCAGTCTCCTCGACACCAACAAGACGTTCTGGTCCAGACAACAGCTGCTCGCTGGATATTTTCTCCTCTTCAGACCGTTTTCTACAAACTCTAGAGATGGTTGTGTGTGAAAATCCCAGTAGATGAGCAGTTTCTGAAACACTCAGAGCAACAACCATGTCACGTTTAAAGTCACTTCAGTCTTTATCTTCTTCATTCTGATGCTCGGTTTGAGTTTCAGCGAGTCGTCCTCATCATGTCTACATGCCTGAGAACACTGAGCTGCTGTAATTGGCTGATTAGATATTTGTTTTAACATTCAGCTGAACACTAGTGACAAGAGAGTGGTTTTTGTTGTTGTTTTGTTTTTTCTTTGCTTTTTTTTTTTCACCCTTTTTAAAGGGCTCAAAACCTCCAGAAATATTTTGTTTCAAATTGTCATTGTATCTTTGTGCATGTTTAAATTTACACCCATTTAGATGTGAAATCAGTACAAAAACACCTGAATTAAAGACGGTACTGTTTGGTTTTACAGATTCAGCAGCTGGAGACGCAGGTGATCGATGCAGAAAAACGGGCCTTCATTGCACAGCAGCAGGTAAAGATCCAGAAAAGTCTGCTTATCTGTTCTGTTGCTGTGTGTGGACACATTTGAGTATTTTCATGTGTGTATGTGTGTGTGTGTGTGTGTGTGATCATTTCAGGTGCAGTGGATGGAGGAGAAGCTCAAGGCTCCAGATGGTCAGTCTGGAGACTCCGAGATGCGTTTGTTTCAACAGTGCCAGGAGCTGCAGGCTTTAGTTCAGGAGAAGGAGGACATCATCACACAGCTGGAGCAGCAGCTGGAGGAGCAGGTACAACTCTTTTTTTTTACATTAGTCATACGTTGTTTAATCTGCAGTGATGTTTCATCCCTTTAGTCTTTTCCTTGTCAGAGCTGTGATTCTGTGGTTACTTGTGCTTAACAGTAAAGCAAGTTCACGTTTCTCTCAACAGAAACAGGTTAGACTTCAAGATGCCAAAACGGTGGAGGAGAAAGCAGCAAAGATCAAGGAATGGGTGATGCTGAAGTTGTCAGAGGTAAAGAGCATATTTTTATCTGTTTATCCTCTTAAGTGAGTCCTTTCGTTTGCTTTGGGTGAGCTCATGGTGACACATTTCCAGCCATGTTGGCTTGACATTAAGGTATCGAAGCTGTGTTTCAGTTTGAGGTGGAAAATGCAGCGTTGAGAGAAACCAACAAGCAGCAGGAGGCTCAGATCTCTGAGCTGCAGAAACAAGTCCAAGGTGAGAAATTTAGCATCGTTGTTTGAACACATGCAGTAAAATGTACTCACTAAATGTGTGTGTTTGCTTGCAGCCTTCGAGCAGAAGGGCAGCGGTGAGCGGGGAGTTCTGAGCAAACCGGGTGAAGCCCGACGTCTCAGCAGCCTGACGTTTGGCTGTTTCCAGGTGAGAGGGAAGAGCCCCCAGGTCCTTATTGGGCCGGCACCTTCCCAGAGGACCCTCAGCACACAAGGAGAAACAGATGGCAGAGACACGACTGGTGAGTCCGTCTTAGTCACAGCTAGGGATTATCTGTGGGGTGTGTGGGCAGAGCTGGACACCGGAAGGCAAACTTTGACAGTGAGGTCATGTCCACGATGTGGTGGGAAACTACTTTGCCACTTAGTCATTGTAAAGATTACGAGCTGTTTGCAAGGCAGATTTATATGTAAAGCATATTTTATGTCCAAGATAACTTAACGTGTTTACATAAAAAAAAAAAAATTAAACACTGCAGAAAAACAAAGTAAGGCTACGTTCACACTACAGGCTGAAGTAACTTAAATCCGATGTTTTTGCCCCGATGCAACCTGGAACCGATCTTTTCTTAACAGTCTGAACGACACAGATCTGATATTTTCCAATGCGAGCCAGGCTGCTTGGATATGTGGTCCTAAATCTGATACGTATCTGGTCTTTTGCCATGCGACTTCAGTCTGAACGGTCAGGTCGCATTAATCCGATCAATTGACACGCGACAAGCGTCATTATTCTGCATTTGTTGTTTATGAACTCTTTATCGGTAAATGCGCTCACATTACTCTTCCACCAATCCTGACTGCGACTCCGAACCCAAACGTTTCTCTCTATAGTTGTTGCTGCCAGAGCCCCACAAACAGCTTTGAGCAAAACTTTTACTTTCCTCTTCTGTAAACGTCTCCTTGAAACGAACCCATTCACAATGTTGTTGCTACGGTTGGACAAAACGTTTAAAGTAGCAAATCTCTGCTGCCATCCACATTTACTTCCTCAAACACAAAGACGTCACACACACGCTCACTGCACGTTGCCGTGTCTTCTACGCATGCGGGACGCTTCTGGTGCACATGAGGTTCGTATAGAAGATCACATACAAGTCACATTTGATCGCAAATGTGAACGGACTTTCAAAAACTTCGGATTTCACAAAAACATCCAATATGAGCAGCAAGCCCTGCAGTCTGAACGGAGCCTAAAAGAATCAAAGAAACTGAATAAAAACAGAGAAATATCTGTCCACCCCTGCCAAAGTCTGGTCCAGTCTGGTCCACCAGTATTAACCATAAATCTCGCATAAAAACGCGCCCCAATAAACTCCAAAATCCTTCGGTATCAGCAGTGATACCTTTATTCTTTCCATCTACAGTTCCAAGATCAGATCCAATTAATGAACAAACAATATACTGACTAAACAGACTCCTACAATATATGCGATACGTCGTCAACAGAAAAATTAGTCTACCACCGAGCTCACCCCACTTCCTCATCCATTCATCTAAACACCGGTGAGATGGCACCTTTCAAACTTTGTGACACACATACACACACCCACTAACACGCCCACCACCCAGATGCTGATGCCGAGCGTCACCTGGCCACCTCATGAATATTCAGATATACTATTATGGCTCCTCCACCTAGAGTTCATGATCTGAAATGATTCTTAACCTGGTTATGACTGCGAATCTTGCTTCTGTTTTAAAGCATAAAGAAAAATAAAAACTGTCAATCCCGGACATGTTAACAAGAAGGTCTTAGGAGTGCTGAGTATGACTTAAATTCGTCTTCATTCCCAGCATGATTTCATCCACGCTTCACCTCGTCGTCACCAGTAGACGCTGCAATAGCCCATACACCAGACCAGTAATAGATGGGAAAGAATTTAAAATATAAGAAGAGGTAAAAGTTACAGCGTGAGTGTCTGACGGTTGTTTTGCTAAAAGGCAGCAAATAGAGAAGTTGTTCACCTTGATT
>NC_136629.1:15954341-16038188 GCF_933228915.1 Telmatherina bonti
AGAGATCTTGGATCTAGCATCTTGTTGTGATGATGGAAGTGTTGGACGGATTCTCCATGGGGTTCAGGTTCTGGACGCTGTGGTGACCAGTCCATGTGTGGAAATAATGTCTCATGGTTTCTGAATCACTCCTTCACAATCTGAGCGCCATGAATCCTGGTAACCTCACATCATAGACCCCCCCCAACAGAATTGTACAGTAGGCATGCTGGCTGCATCACCTCCTCTCTTCTTACCCTCATGCTTCCAACCCTCTGAAACAGGGGAGATCTGGACTCGTCAGTCCGCATTACCTTCTTCCGGGAAGAAAATAGTTCCTCACTTTCCAGTTTTTTAATAGCAAACAGATCAGTAACGGTCCAGAATGACAGGTCGTGACCCACTTTCAGTAGTTTCTCCTTACTTGTTTTCTCTGCTTGATGCCGGTAATCTGACCCTTCTGAAACAGAAGACCACAGCATCAGTTGGGGTTAAATAACTTGTTGCAGCTGAAACATAATCATCAGCAGAAATGATCCAATTGGAGGCTCTTACCTGTCCGACTGTTTCCATCCAGGCGGTGACTGTATTTTTGGCAAGAAGTGCATTTTCTAACATAGTTTGTTCCTCTCCCACACGTCGACGCGCTCTGCATGTCCTCCAGCTGTGTCAGTGGCTTCCATGACTTCGGAGAGCGACTATGCGATCCCTCCTGATGCCTACTCCACCGACACAGAGTGCTCGGAACCTGAACAGAAGCTGCCCAAGACCTGCTGTTCAGCCAGCGACAACGGCAAGAGTGTGAGTCGCTCATTATTTCATTTCTTAGTCATCACACTGCTGGTTTCTTCTCTCCTCATGTCCATAAACCAAACTGTTAAATAGTTTTTTTTTTTTTTTTTTAAACAAACAGCAGAAAAATCAGCCTCATTACAGGCTTTATGCAGTCACACAGCACCACGGTGAATCCAGAATACTTATGTCTCATCTGTTCAATTTTATTGGTTAAAATTCACCTTTTTTTGTATTTTAAGTCTGCAATTCCTTCCAAAGGTATTTTAAGTCATTCCCCATTCTTCCTTCCAACATGTGTAAGTGTGCAGAGGCGTTGAGGTGAAGTTACTGCATTTATCATCATAGAACTCCCCAAACTCTCTCCGTCAGGACTGCAGACCAGTCTAGTACTGCAGACCAGTCCAGTACTGCAGACCAGTCCAGCACTGCAGACCAGTCCAGCACTGCAGACCAGTCCAGTACTGCAGACCAGTCCAGCACTGCAGACCAGTCCAGCACTGCAGACCAGTCCAGTACTGCAGACCAGTCCAGCACCAGAACCGTCTTCTTATGCAAGCATGCATTGTACCGCGTGCAGAAAGTTCTTCTTCTATGTGCTTTAAAAAGTTGCAAGACATCTTCAGAACCAATGCGGTCTTAAAGGCAGTTTGATTTGATTTGACCATATTTTACTCTGCAGACGGAGAAATATTTCATACAATCCAATATTTGTTGTTTAAAAAAAAACACTGAAAATGTTGGTGTGTTCAGCACATATTTCTTGACAAACTGGAGATCCTCTATCTGTCTTTGCTCCTTAATGACCTCCCTTTTAAAGAGTTTATTAACCCTTTCAGGCAGGCTTTCACCTCCTTTGACTAAATTAGCCCCCCTCATGGCTTTTTTATGTTTATGTTTGGTGTTTAACAAATGAAATGCATAAAATTGATATTTATTAAATAAATTAATTAAATGAAAAACAAAATAAAAAAAGAAAAAGCGGTGTTGGTTATGTCTGTTTTTTGTTGTTTTGTTTTACACATCTGACTGTTCCTACTGTGCAGTGTGTTTATTCAACATGTCCGAACTGTGTGTTGACCTTTTCTTCCACATTTTGCCGTGTTTTATAGGAACCAATGGAAAAATCAGGCTACCTGCTGAAAATGGTCAAAACCTGGAAGAAAACCTGGCGGAGACGCTGGTTCGTCCTCAAAGATGGCGAGCTGCTCTACTACAAGTCACCTGTGCGTTGTGTGGTGGAAATACTCTGACCTTGAGAAGTTGTAATACATCTAAGAGTCAACTGTCTTCTTACAATGATCATTTTATTATAAACTAATACAAGCACACGCTGGAGCTTGGAGAGAAAACCCTCTCTGCAGATGCTGAAGTAACACCCGATTATAAACCATGCTTAACTCCTCTTAGTTGCTGGGCAGATCACAGAAAACTTTCATTCTCTCATTCAGAGCTAAACTGAGCTCATTAAGCATCAATCACTCACTATATTACCTTTAACCTTTAAACAACTGGTCAACAAGCAGTTGACAAAAACAGATGTGCTGCACGAAACGCTCCCTGTCTCAGACACCATCAGCACATTTCAGTGAAAGGTCATATATGAGTTAAAGAAAGCTTTGTGCATAGATACAAAACACAGCAGGATCACAGCAATGCATATATGTCTAATATCTAATACAAACAAAATCCATCATAATTTCTCCTGCAGTTGTACAAACACTCAGGATTAAAATGTTGCTTTTAGGATGTGGGATTTTCAGTGACAGCTGCTCTAAAATGAAGTTATTTTCTCTCAGAGTGATGTGATCAGGAAGCCTCAGGGCCAGATCGAAGTGAACGCCACCAGCAGCATCGCCCGTGCAGATGGAAAACAAGTTCTTCAGGTAAGTTGAAGTCAGTTATTTTCCTCTGAGGAGGCAGAAAGACGTTCACTTTGCTTCACCGTTTGTGTGTAGATAGTGACGGGTAAGCACGTCTACTACCTGAAGGCCGACTCTCCCAACCTGCTGGAGGAGTGGCTGCGGGTGCTGCAGAGCGTGCTGAGGGTGAAAGCCGCCAGTCCTCTCTTCACTCAGCCGGACATCCGCCCTGGCATGAAGGGGCTGCTCATCAAGGTTTGCACTGTTCGCTTCATTTCCAAAACACCTCGGTGGTTTTTTCCAGCAGCTTTTAAAGGCGTAGTTTTTCTGCTGCAGGTGAAACACGGCTACTCGAAGCGGGTTTGGTGTGCTCTGATTGGCAAAACGTTGTACTACTTCCGGAGCCAAGAGGACAAGGTGCGTTTCAGCGATCAGTAAAACCACATAAATCTGGAATTTTCTTCTTTCTGGAATTTTTTGAGGCTCGTACCAAAGAAATGTTTTTTCAATGAGCTGTTTGCTTTCGAGCCTGAGCAGCCCGTCTGCCACTGTTTCCAGTTCCCACTTGGTCAGATCAAGCTTTGGGAGGCCCGTGTGGAGGAGGTGGACAGGTCGAGGGATTCAGATGACGACCTGAAGGCGTGTGGGCGGAGCTTACAGGTAGCACCCTTCACTATCGCCATCCACCCTCAGGAACAAGGCCCGACCTATTTGCTGATTGAATCCCGCCATGAAAAGGTCGGTGCCTCTCTGAAACTTCATTACCTTTGTTTTTGTTTATTTTGTTTTTCTAGTTTTGTACTTCCAGTGGACGACAAGTAATGACCTGTTTTGTGTTTCTCTTGTATTTCTTACAAGCTAAACCAGAAAGAAAACTTAATTCTAAGTAAGTAAAATCCTAAAACAAGAGTCAGGAGCAGGAAAACAACAAACTGAGAACGGGCAATTTGTTGAAAACTACAGTACATGGAAACTCTGTTTGGTTGCTCCTTCGCTGATCAAAAGTTGAAAAAAAAACTAAGTCTGCACAAAAAATCAGAGATCATTTTTCAACCATTCACACCGTCATACCCTCCTGATGGGAAAAGGCATCCAGGACTTGTTGTCACTGAACGTGGCAAAAATGTTGAGCGGCAAAAAAATTCCCCTGTACTGAAGTCAGAGGATCCAACAGGTTATCTGTGATGATGAAGGCTGATCACCAACCCAAGTTAAAGCTCACCGATGGAGACGTTTAGGACCAAAAACATCTTCAAAGGTCATATTTCCTGATGAGAAAATAATGCTTCTGATGGTTTCCAACATAACAAGGAGAGTTTTCTACATGGCACAGAGGAGGCTCCATCATGGTGCAGGGTGCTTTTTCCTTCATTAGAACTACGGAGCTTCGGGTTGTACAGAGCATCTAACCACGCCTCTCATGTTCTTCATTCAATTCAATTCAACTTTATTTGTATAGCGCCACTTCACAACAATGTTGTCACAGGACACTTTACATACATGAATCAACACACACATCATTTCAAGGCAATTCATACATATCCTATAATAGAAACCAACTGATTGCATCGAGTCATGACTTCGATCCAATCCCCCATCCTGAGCATGCACGCGGCGACAGTGGGAAGGAAAAAACTCCCCTTTAACAGGAAGAAAACCTCCGGCAGAACCCGGCTCAGGGAGGGCAGCCATCTGCCTGGACTGGTTGGGATGGAGAGGACAGGAAAGACGGAACAACATGTACAACTGCACTTATTCAGGAAGACCTGTGAAAAAAAGTTAAGAGACGGCAATATTGGCATATATGTATACATTAATACATTAGAGAAATAGAGTGAGGTACTTCTCAGTGCATCAGGTAACATCCCCATTGCTACATAAGTAAAGGTTAGCTAGACTACCCATAACTATAAGAACAATGAGCATAACCTGGACAGTTGGGTCCCGTACATGCAGACTCCAACTCAGGAGATGCTCATATCCTAACTATAAGAATCATGGAAAAGGAAGGTTTTCAGCTCGATCTTAAAGGTGTGGAGGGAGTCTGCCTCCCGAACCCACGGTGGGAGCTGGTTCCATCAGAGAGGAGCCTGATAGCTAAAGGCCCTTCCTCCCATAGTACTGTTTGAGACTCTGGGAACCACCAGTAAACCTGCAGCCTGAGAGTGAAGTGCTCTATTTGGAATATATGGAACTATAAGATCTTTTATGTTCTTCATGTGGACCATCCTCCATGTTCCCCAGATTAAATACCTTGGGGAACATTTGGAGATGGAAAACAAGAGAAGTTGACAAAACCAGATGTCAGTTTCAGAGCATGGATGCCCGTCGTGATGCCATCTTCACCACCTACTTATATCAAACATGCTTAAGCACATTTCTGGAGCTATCAGCATGAATGGAGAAGTTTCTCTCTACTTCAGTTTGTTACATCCTCCATGAGAAGCGAGAACTTCTCGGTGCCTCGAGAACAAGAAAAAACTTGCTTCTCCTGGAGTATGCAGCAGGATTTAGTCTTTATTTTATACTTTTAGATGTGTTTGCGGTGTTTTCTGGGCTTCTGATCAGCTGTCTGAGTTAAAAAGCACTTTTCAGTAAGTTAACCATTTTTTAATTTTTTGTTTCTTGTTCTTTTTATTTTTGCGTTTGCATTTTGAAGCTCTACTTACAACCTGGTTATTATCTACCAGTCTACAACATGAAGACTTCTGCTTACCCCCCTCTGAAGATTTTTTACAGGGACGTTTTTCTAACAGATCTCTAGATTTACCGAAGAGAAGTGATGAAGATCCTGTGACGTTTAGGCAGAAATATGTGACGTCTTGTTTGCTGTTGGTCACTCGACTGATGGCTGATGATGATGTCTGTCCCTCTGCAGGATTCATGGCTGTACCATCTGTCTGTGGCAGCTGGCACCACAGTGGGTAAAGTTGGCACCGAGTTTGAACAACTGGTGGGAAAACTCTTCCAGCTGGACGGGGATCCAAGTGAGAACTTTGCACCGAGTTATGATAAAGCTGTGATTTCTATTTCTAGATGATTTTTTTTATTATTTTAAGTTGAATATTTGACTTTTACACTGATTATTTTGGTATTAATGTGTCTTATTTCATTCAGTTTCTTTCTATTCAAAGGTTTTATGTAAGAAGATGTCATTTCTAACAGAAGGCACTGGTCCTTACAAAGTATTAAGCTTAGTTAACACAGCTAACACATGACATGTCACACTAAGACCCCATAACGGAGGTTCTGGATCCACCTTTAACAGCAGTAACTTTAACTAATCACTTTCTGTATGACTTGTTCTGTCTCTCACATCACTGAGGAGCAATGCAGGTCCAGTCTTCTGTACAGCGCTGGGTCAGATCAGATTTATGTGCTGCTGTCTTAACGCCACAGCTTTTTAAACAAGTTGAGGTCTGGACTTTGGATCATTTAAATGTCTTTATTTTTACCCTCCTGAGATTTGTTAGCTGTCATTAAGGATTTAAAAGGTACAGATATTAAAAGTGCTGTGATGTGTTCAGATCTGGTTTAAACTCCAGCTGCAGCATCTGGATGAGCTTCCAGCTGTTTCATGCTCCATTTGGGAACCCGGTTACAGTCATCCAGTCTACTGACA
The DNA here is from genome assembly GCF_933228915.1 of Telmatherina bonti. Taxonomy (NCBI): domain Eukaryota; kingdom Metazoa; phylum Chordata; class Actinopteri; order Atheriniformes; family Telmatherinidae; genus Telmatherina; species Telmatherina bonti. The sequence goes on from NC_136629.1 coordinate 15,960,597, forward strand.
CCCGCATGGATGAGTTTGTCCTGGTCTGACTGGGAGACAAAACTTTCATTCTGTTGATGTTTCTGAGTTTGTGAAAAGCTGTCCTGGTTTTTAGCTTTGATGTGGTTCAAGCTGTGCTGCTACTTGCTTTGTGTAGAGCAGAGATTCTCAACCCTGGTCCTCGAGGACCGGTGTCCTGCAGGTTTTCCAAGTGTCCCTGCTGCAACTCTTCTGATTCAGATCAATGTGTATTGACCTGTTCAGAGCTTGTCTTGAGTCTAAGTCAGGTGTGGTCCAGCAGGGACACTTGGAAAACCAGCAGGACACCGGCCCTCGAGGAGCAGGATGGATGATCCCTGATCTAGAGAATAATGTTTCTTCTGCAGCCCGACCAAACAAGCCACACTTGTTCTGTCTTCTTCTGGTTTTACTTTCATGAACTTTAATATTTAACATGACAGCTGCAGTCTGAAGTGTAGCTGTTGGGTTTTTGGCAGTTTCTCTGAGCAGACCAAAGTAATGTCCACAGGGAGAAAAAGACATTTTGTCTTGACTTTTTTCTTTACATTTTGGGCGCATTTTATTTTTAAAGGATTAAAAATGGGACTGCAATAGAATAAAATATGCATGATCATAAAGCCTGCATACGTAAACTAGCCGAGGTAGAGAAGATTCAGTCAGATTTACATCCAATAATCCGGATCTAGTGAGTAAAAACTACCCTGTTAGATGGCGAAGCAAGTTCTTCTAAGTTTCGCTCTGATGGAAACAGTGAAGATTAATTAATTAGTTTAACAGCTTCTGCATTTTGCTTTAGTTCCTGAATCTAGATAATAATAGAGATAATATCAGTGTAATATGTGTTGTGTTTCATCTGGAGTTACTTTATTGTTAAAGACAAATAGTTTCTTCTAATTTTACTTAAAAAATAAAGGTTAGAGCTGAAAGATGCAGGTAGTTCATACTGTTAAAATCCCATCATGTAGCAAAATGTAAAACACATATTTCAGAATAAACTTTGTTTATAAAAAAGATTTCCATCACATTAAAGAAGGAAGTTTAGAATCAGGAGCTTAGGTCTTGTTTTCAGGCAGTCAGCGCTTCTTAACGGTGCGTTTGCCTTTCAGACTCTCAGATTTGGAGACATCCCATGTTGTGCTTCAGTAAAGAGGCTCTGTCGTCTCCTCTCACCACTCTGCCCTCCCAGGCCCTGCAGACGGAGGCTGTTAAACTCTTCAAGGTACAGAAACTTAAATGTGGGCGAATATTCCTGTTGCCTGTGGACTAATCTCCTGCCTTTCTGTTTCGACTTCACCCGTCATCTGCTGTCAGACCTGTCAGCTTTTTATTAACGTGGCCATCGATGCGCCGGCTATCGACTACCATGTCTCTCTGGCCCAAAGTGCCTTGCAGGTGTGTCTGACCCACCCTGAACTTCAGAATGAGTTTTTCTGCCAGCTCATCAAGCAGACTCGCAGAAGGCAGCCGCAAGGCCACGCCGGACCCCTGCAGGTTTGTAATGTCGCCACACGGAGGCAGCAGTAGGTTACGTTATCACATTTACCTGAACTAGGATGGAGCATTTCAGTCTTTATGTTTCAGAGCTTTAAAGGTGGAGTATGTAAGATTTTCAATATTTACTGAATAAATTAACTAATAAAATAATAACGATCATAATTAGAAAGTTTTTTGAACATGTAGGTTCCAGTCTGTCCATATTTGATGTGTTATTAAATTACAAGTTTAATTAATGACAAATGACAAAAAGCACATTTTTTTACTGGTAGTCAAACATTTAAGAAGAATCTTTGTCATTAATTAAACTTGTAATTTAATAACACATCAATTATGGACCGACTGGAACCTACATATTTTTTTAAAAAACTATCTAATTATGATTGTAGTTATTTTTTAGTTAATTTTTTTTTTTTTTAAATATTGAAAATCTTACATACTACACCTTTAAGTGTAAAACTTTACTGTGGAGTTCATTGTGTCCTTAAATAGTGGATTAAGCATGCAGAGACGTTTTCTCTGCTCGAACATTAAAATCAGCAGCTGTTTTTTTCAAAAACCAGAAACTTTTAGTTAAATTCAGCTTCATTTACAGCCCAACTTCACAACAACGTCATCTCAGGGACTTTACAGACGCATCAGTTTGAGCCAGTTCATAATAAATAGCCTAGTTAAGGTAAAACCTCCAGACTGCATCGAATCCTCCCATTCTGAACATGTGGGGATTTTCCACATGCTGATCACCAGCAGAGGGCAGACGGGAGAAAAACACCACCTGTTGAGAGCACTTCCTGTTTTAACAGAAAAGTGTATCTTAACTTGCAACATAACATAAAAAACAGAGCGAGTCATCACTAAATCCGCCTTTGTTGTCCATGAATGAACTTTGTTGTTGAGTAACAGGGTAAAAAACAGTGTGACAAAGGCCTGTCGGTTACACAGCCTGCTGTTTTCCTGACGCATTCACACGACATTGTGTAAAGAAGTTTCTGTATCTTATATTCCAGGGCTGGCAGTTTCTAGCCTTGTGTGTGGGACTGTTTCTGCCTCAGCATCCGTTCCTCTGGCTGCTGCAGGTTCACCTGAAAAGACACGGAGACTCCAGGTGAGAGGACGCCACGGAGGACAAACGCAGGAAAATAAAAAGCCAAATGGATGTTGGAAACATGATTAACAATGAAAAAGATCCGTTATGGGGGAGAGTATTGTCATTTATCTTAGTGAAAACTACAAGCCGTGTCATCACATCTGAGCTATCAACTAAAATGCAAACTTTCACACATATTTGAATATAATTTAACTAACTTCTGCATGGCAGCTCCTCCCTGCAGGCTTGTACTGATGGGATCGGCTGATATTACGGTTCTCCTCAGAGGAAACTTTCAGCCAGCACAGACACAAATGTCAGCTTATATCTGAGCTTTTCAAACATCAACCTTTCTTTTTCCTGTTTTATCGATTTTTAGACTTTCTGATTCGTGGATGAATGTTTACAAGTTTCACATCGACCAGATTCTTATTGTAGTCATTTGCTGGCATCTGGTTTAGTTCTGTAGGCAGAATAGGAAGACCAGACCCTACTTTATACCTTACATACATACTTTCAGTTGAGGGTTAAGAAACTTCTCTAAAACACTACTTTGTATCTAAATTATGCACCTTATGTGTCATGTGTGTCTCAGATGATTGTTCTTTTGGGTGTTTTAAGTTATGCAGAGTCCTGCATTTTCATTTCTCTGTCTGCTTTGTGCAACCGGCAAGGCAGCTTCAGAGCATGAAGCCAGTCACACATACTGGGCACACTGGTTGCAGTCTGAACATGCAATCACGTGACAAACAAAGTACATTCCTTTACAGTTCTTATGTTTCACGTATCAGGACACATTGGAAAAGTCACACAGTATTTACCAGGACTTAAAAACAGATCAGTATAATGTAAAATAAACTAAATTCAGCTTTATTTGTGTAGCGCCACTTCACAACAATGTTGTCACAGGGCACTTTACATACACGAATCAACATACACATCACAGAAATCACATGGAATATTAAATGCACCGTTTTGTTTTAATGAAAAAAAGCAGCATCAGCATCTGAAGAAGGAAACAAGCTTTTAATCTTTTTATAGAAATCAAGATGCCAACAATCAAACACACTCAGTTAACTAATCGTTATTAAATGGGAATATCTTGATAACTAAATGTATTTTACAGTTGTGTTTTCTTTTTTATGACATGTGCTGCTGTCCTCTTGGCCAGGTCACCCATTCACAAGACAATCTCTGTCTCAGTGGGATTTAATCTGGTTAAATAAAGGTGCTAAGGAGGAAAGACATCAGCAGTGATCCAGAGGACACTCGTTGCTGCTCATTAATCTGAGAAGGGTCTTAAGGCCTTTTCTACACTATTTATAGAGTTCATCATTCTTCAGTGAGAAAGATTATTTACAGATGGACAACATTACAGAGAGCCACCAGACCGTGAAATGCTAGCAAGACAGCAATATACATTTTAATGCTCATTTTAATCCAGTTAGAAAATGACTGAAAAAGTGTGGCTTGTTTGGAAGTGTTGCAGAAAGTACCTTCTCCAAGTCTGCAACGTTTCATCTGGACAAATCCAAAGAGGTCTGGAACGATGCCTGGTCAACAAATAAAACCAAAGTGGAAATGTTTGGCCACCTTGTAGACAGGCACGGTGGTGGAGGGATGATGATTAGGGCCACCTTTCAGTTGCTGAGTCAACCACAAAATCATCTGTTTACCGACGTATTGTTCAGTGTGTGGCTGGTTGTCTGACAGCCGAAGCTTCTTTCATCCTGCAGGACAACGATCCCAAACAGCAGCAGCTCCACGACACAGTGACTGAAAAAGAAAAGAATCTAAATGTTGAAATGATCAAGAAAGTAAAAATAAAAAAATGTAAAAAATAAATGAATAAAAAATTAAGAAAAAGAAAAAAAAAGAAAAAAAATGATCCAGATGCTTTTCCTCCTGTAAACATCTGCACCAAATTATTCAGAATTAATGGCAGAAGTATGTTGTAGATTAGCTGTTCCCTAGAAAACATTCAGGTTAACTAATCACTGTTGAAGTTCTGACTGAAGGAGGATCCAGGAATAAATGTGACCTTTTCACATCCCTGTGTCCCCCCCCCCCCCCCCCCCCAAGGACTGAGGTGGGGAAATATGCCATCTACTGCCAGCGCTCTTTAGAGCGGACCCAGCAGAAGGGTGAGAGGCAGGCCCGTCCGTCCCGTATGGAGATTCTCTCTATCCTCCTGAGGAACCCCTACCACCACTCGCTGCCCTTCAGCGTCCCCGTTCACTTCCTCAACAACACATACCAGGTAATCCTGACTCTACAGAAAATACTCTTTCATATAGCGTCAATATTTGTGATAAACTCAAATTAATTTCTTGCCACAAACAGATTAGATCTGAGTGTGTTTCAGGAAGCCACATGCCAAACGTTTTCATCTTTCTGGTCAGATCAGCCGTCGTACCATCGAATCCCAGCTGACCGCCAGCCGGTTACGTGCTGCGTTTATGTGCTCACTCATTCTTGGCTTCACTGCTCCATCCACCACCTGCTGGTTCAACCCCCCCCCCCCCCCCCCCCCCCCCCCCCCCCCCCCCCCGCCTTCCTCCCGTCTGCCTTAGAAAGGATGAGATAAGAAGTCTGTACCTTAAATAATCAGGAAAACCAGCAGAAGTCTTATACTGAACGACTGGGAACCAGTATGTTTCAGACTGACTTTTCAGGGTCCAGACCGACGTTTCTTTGGTCTCCATGCAGGCCGCTTCTAAATTAGGATCAGGAACCAGCACCACGACGGTGCCCAGCTAGTTAGAAACGGTTAGTGAGTAAAAGTCTTTGCCTTGAAGGAGGACATCCTGGACTTCAGGCTCTGGTTTGGAACTGGGGTAGAAAGCAGCAGATTTGAGGTGAATCGGTGATCCGGATGCTGAACTAGTCTGTCATGAAGAAAAAAGATCTGAGTCTGAAGGTGAAGCTGTTGTTCTGTATTCTAGCTGACAGCGACGGTCTCCAACTCCAGTCGGCGAGAGCTGCCATCCTGCAGGCTTTAGTGTTTCCCCGCTGCAACACACCCGACACACATCAACGGCTCATTAACAGGCAGGTGCAGACGATGACAACATGTTGGTGGAAAACATTTCATTTGGATCAGGTGTGTTGTAGCAGGGAAACACCAGAACCAGCAGGATGGTAGCTCTCGGGGACTGGAGTTGGAGCCACCTGGTGTAAGGTGTGAGAAATAAGCAAGAACACAAGCAGATGAGGTGTTTCCTACAAAGGTTGAACCTTCGGGACAGAATGAGGAGCTCAGAACAGAGTCGGTGCTCCTCAGCGTCAAGAGGAGCGTCACAGAGGAGATGTCTAGAACATCTCCCACCAGGCAGCAGCCTCAAGGTCAACCTCGGAGCTAACTGGAGAGTTGGTATCTGGACTTGGGAACAAGCTGATGTCCCCTCAGAAGAGCTGGAGCAGGTGGATGGCGAGGGCAAGGTTTGCAGATCTGGACATGGAAATGGTTGTTTGAGACGTAGCAGGTGGAACAGTTTTCATCTCCTAAATATGAAGTCGAACCACCATAAGAGCCCAGTCAGGGTGAAGACCATCTGAGTGTGTAGTAGTGTGTGTGATATGTCCTTCAGGCCTGGTGGGTTTTAATTTAAGGTCTCATGCTTCCACAGATCCCATCAGAGCTCATCAGACTGGAGGGTTTGGAGGCTCTGTTGTGTTCTTTAGTCTAAGCAGGCTTTATGCTCTGTGTGTGTGTGTGTGTGTGTGTGTGTGTTGGGGGAGTATTAACATTTGTAGTTGGTGTTTGTCTCATTGACAAAAAAACAAGTTAAATTAGGTGAAAGCAGGTAGAAGATGTTTGGGCGGTAACGAGGGTCAGCAGCTCTGTTGGCTGATTGTTGTGTGTGTGTGTGTGTGTGTGTGTGTGTGTGTGTGTGTGTGTGTGTGTGTGTGTGTGTGATAAAAACACTGCTGGGGTGTTAAAAACAGAAGACAGAAAAAAAACTTGGTTTACTTTTCATGTACTTACTTGGTTTGTCCGATGTGCACCCCCCCCCCCCCCCCCCCCCCCCCCCCACCTCTCTGCAGGTGGTGAGTTTCGACGCCTCGACAACGGTGGACGAGTTCCAGTGCCGCCTCAACCAGGACACCGGCATGAGAAAAACGGGCCTCTCTGGTTTCAGTCTGTACTCTGACGACCCCACAGGACGCCAGCTGGAGCACTGTCTGCAAGGAAGCATCAAGGTGCATCTTTTGTTCCTGTTTCTATGACTTTGTTGGAGACTGGAAATGCTGCATCTCCCTCGGCTAAGCTGTCTCACACCGTCTGCAGATCTGTGACATTATCTCCAAATGGGAGCAGGCGTCGAAGGAGCAGCACTCTGGCAAGCCTGAAAACACCAGAACGCTGCGCCTCACCTACAAGAACAGGTAGAGGCTCCCAGGATGGATGCATCGTTAAATATCTGTCTTCTCTTTAACATGGAAACGTTTGGGATATTTGTTTGTTTCCATTTAAACAGGAAAAGTTTTGGTTTTATTTATTTATATTTGTTTATTTATTTATTTGGCATGTTTATGACACTTATTTAATATAAAATGCTAGGAATTGTTTATTTCTGTATTCATTTATTGTTAATAGCTGGAAATGTGTAGGACTCTTGATTTTCTTTGACATTTTCTGCTGTGAACAGTAAGTAAACTGAATGAAGTAAATAAAGGTTTATTTATTTCAAGATAAAAAAAAAAACCCAAAGTGCTTCACAATAAAACACAAAACAGTGCAGGAGACGTAAAACAAATAAAACTCAACAAAGCAACTTTAGAAAGACGTGTTGTACCTGATTTTGAAAAGAGTCTGAAGATCTCAGGCTGAGAAGACGCGAGATTCAGAACCAAGGAGCATTTTTAGCTCATTTCACACATTAATGTCTATTTGAAGGTTTCGGAGATCAAGGCTGCAAATCGGATTATTTTCAACATTTTTGTTTGTCTGTTTATGTGTTTAAACTGGAGAAGATGTTAGTTTCTGTTTGGGACTTATTTCTGTTTACATCTAAAGAGGTTTGGAGCGTTACAGTCTGTGTAAAGCAGGATACTGAGGTTTTCTCACTTATTTACTTTCATGTTAAGGTTTTGTAGATTACAAGTGTTTGAGCTAAACTTGCTGCTCTTTCTGACAAGCCGAGTCGGGTAGGACTGGTAGGAGAGAGAAAAAAAAGTCTAAGTTAAAAGCGGAGAGTTTACCTGCAGTATCTAGCCGAGGTTAACGGCTCGACTCAGTGAAACATGAGCAAATGTTCCAGCTGCATTGTGGGTAGTGTGAGCAGCAGCAGGAATAAATAGATGAATCATCGGAGGAGTAACATGTGGACTAAACTTCTTGTAAGATCTACGTTTCTGCTAACTTGTGACTTTACTTTTCCTTCCCAGGTTATACTTCTCTCTCCAGATGAGGGGGGAGTCGGAGAGGGAGAGGCTGCTGCTGGCGTATCAGACCAACGAGGCCATCGTAGTCGGACACTTTCCTGTCAACAAGGAGCTGGCTGTGGAAATGGCCGCCCTGCTCGCTCAGGTCAGAGTGTGCTTCAATGTTGATGAGGAAACGTGTTTATTTGTTCTGCTGTTGCTTTAAACCCGACGCCTCCTGCACCGCTCTGTTTTAACTGCACGCGTCTGTTCAGGTGGAGTTCGGAGATTTCGACCGAACCATCTCTGCTCCTGGATCAGCGCAGACGAAGTGGAACCAAACCCTAAAGCAGGTGTTAGAGCGGTTCTACCCGAAGCATTACCGCAGAACCGCGTCTGAGGAGCAGCTAAGGTGCAACATTCCCTTCATTTCCTCCCTTCATGTGCAAAACTACAAGTTTAGTTGCTGAAATTTCAGATATTTTATTTTGCAAAAAGTCAGTGTGTTGTTGTGGTAAATGTTTTGTCCCCCCCCCCCCCCCCCCCCCCCCCCCCCCCCATCCACCTCAGACAACTGCTGCAGCGTCTGTCGGCTCGCTGGGCTTCGCTCAGGGGTCGAAGTTCACCTGAGTGCATCAGGATCTACCTGACCGTGGCCAGGAAGTGGCCTTTCTTTGGCGCCAAGCTGTTTGAAGCAGAGGTGAGAGGCGGGGTCACGATGTTCATTCATCGTGTCGTTCCGTCATACATGTTGCGTCTGTTTTAAAAGGGAAAAGCAACAGAATGGGAGCAAATAAAGCCCAACATCTGAACAGAAATGTTCTGAACTTTGCCCCGAGGAGCTGAACGGGAAATTCCTCAGGGAATTACTGAAGCTCCGCGTGTTTCTGTATAGACGTGCAGAAACACAGCGATGGAGAAGCAACAATCCTCATCTGTCAGCCTCACCATCAGCTGCAGATTTTACTCATCCCGTCACTGAAAACATAAATAAATAAAAACATTGAAATAAAAAGGAAGAAAAGAACGGGTTTATACATATTCCCGAATATCTCATCACTCTCGACCAATGAGAGAAAGTCGGAGTTGAACCTCCGGATTAAAGAAACACTCCTCAGTAAAACCTCCAGTTAGAAACCATTTGTTGTTTCACTGGTTTTTACCCAGAATGCTCAGTCTGCATCTACACAAGACAAACAAACCAACACATTCACTCTCAAAGCAAGATCAAAATGATTTTGGCAAGACTTGATTCGATCGGCTGTCTGTGCAGTGTAAAGGAAGCAGGCGGCAAAGCAGGGGGGGGCATTGTGGGTAACCGCAGCGAAAACATGCTCGCTGTGGCTCACGACCAGATAGAAAACATCTGATATGTTTCAGAACATAACAGGAATCTGATGTAGCTGCAGCAGTGGTATATGAGGAAGTCGGTAGAGCTTACACCCCCCCAATCCCCCACACCCACACACACACACCGCCGGGCTGATCAGACAGCAGATATGAGCTGAAACACACTTTTTCTTGCGAACACGCAGGATTACTGTTTATAATTTCCACAACATCATCATGAAGTCATGAAAACTTCCGGACCGGTTTGGCAGGTGATGACAGAAACACGCCGTCTTCACGTTTCCCATGAACGCTGTTCATTCATCCATCGACGGCGTGCTGGCGTTGGTGTGCCCGGTGTTGTTTACGAGCTGCTGCCTGTGACAGGGAGAAGTTTAACAAAGACTCAGAGACGAGGAAGCCTCTCGTGCAACATGGCACATCAGAGTCAAGCAGCCCAAGACCACAACGGCCAGACAGCGTCGGCGTATGAGAGTCATATGGGTGTTGACCTTTGTTCCTCTAAACTATGTGTGTGTGTGTGTGTGTGTGTGTGTGTGTGCATGGAAATGATACTAAGATGTAGGATGGATGGTGTGTGGTGCTGAGATGCATCTGTTTCTGTGCAAACATATAACAGGAAGTCATATAACAAGGTTTCAGTAAATCTGCATACGAGCGCCTTCTGGCCTAACTTCTCGTAACTATAAGACTAAATATGATAAAAACACACAAACAGCCTGAACGCAGCGCCGCTAAAGGAGGAGGGAAGATGAAGGAAAATAGGAAGCAGTAGATGAACGGAGTAAAGAACCAGGCTGACCGCACGAATCTCAAGATCATCCCAAAGTTGTTCGGAGAAAATTAAACACTGAGGAAAAAAATGTTATCTGGAATTTAGTGTCACAAACAGTCTGGTTTATTTACCCTGAAAACTGATTGATTAGTGGAAATCCTGATGGGAATCTACCAGAAACACTGGACTGCTGATCATTAAAGTCCTGCTGCAGACTTTTCTTGTCTTTTTTTTTTATTTCCTGTCATCTCTCCATCTCTAGTAACAATCCAGACTAACAGTTAAGATTTCCTCAGCGTCTCCTCTGCCACATATCTGGGTTTAAGGCTTTATCTCAGGAATTAGTCGGGCTTTTGAGAGCTCACTCAGCTCCCACATGTAAACAACCGGAGCTTTGACATCATCTGTAAATATAATGGATGTCAAAGATCCAGGAGAACCAACAGAAACCACTTGGATACTTTTCACGTCCAAAACCTCAGCAGAAATAAAAAGACACAACAATCTGCAGCCATGAGGAGAGAAGTGATTTTATCTTTCTGTCTGTCAGGCTACCATGCCCTCTGCAGAGCCGGGCGTACGCGTGTGGCTGGCCGTGCACGAAGATGGTCTCAGCGTTTTGGAGCACAACTTGATCGTAAGCAGCTCAGCTAAAACACACATGCAGACGTGGCTCCTCGTACATTTTTAATGCCCCACGCTTCACTGCAAAAGCTGAAATCTAAGTAAGATTAAAAATCTTAAATTGAGTACATATGCTTATTTTTTAAAGGTGAGATAATTCTTAGTTTTTCTGCCAGAGAATTCCTCTTGTTTTAAGAGTAGTTTTACTTGTTTTGGGACGTCTTGACAAGCCAAATTTTCTTGTTCTGTTGGCAGATAATTTATCTCATTTTAAGGAACATTTACCTCCTTTTTGTATATTTTTTTCTTGTTTTTTTAAGGCTGAGTTTTTGCAGTGTTTATCACCTGTTGACATGATGGAACTGATCTGTTAATACTGGATAACTGTGTGTCAGAAACTGCTGGTGTCCCATCCGTACAAGAACCTGGTGACATTTGGAGGCTACAAGCAGGACTTCATGCTGGTGGTGGGTCAGAGCAAAGACAGACCTACAGAGAAACATCTGTTTGCTATGGACGCCTCCAAGGTGAGAGAAGGCTGCGTTGTCACCTCGTATTTAGCTCATCGTCACACTATATGACCTGAAGTCTGGGCCTCTGTGCCACTAAATATGATTTGTTCAATTCTGATAGAGGTGGAAGCAGAACTGAGAGTCAGGCAGACGCTGTTTCACCCGTCAGAAAGTCACAAACCTGTTCTGTTTCGCGCGCAGATACGGGAAATCACCTTCCTCATCTCCAGCTACATTAACAGCGGCCATCAGCTGAAGGCCGCCGCCCACCATCTCTCCGCGCCGGCTCTGATGGTGGCCCAGCCCGTCAGTCTGAAGAGCAAAGAGCTGCGGAGCAAATCCCCGCCGGCGCTGGGACGCCCCAGCAAAGCCCCCACGCTGCTGTGACGGCACAGAAACACACACCTTCATCCTTTTCACAGTCAACTTCTTTTGTTGTTCCAGCAGCTGTCGACATTTGTGGCTGGATGTGGAGCGGTTAGCTTCATGCCTGCTTACAGCGGGATCCAGAAGTAACATAACTTTTGTCTCTGCTGAGACTAAGAAGGTTTTCTGATCGTATGAGTCTCTGTTTCCTCACATAAAGCCGCCTTTTCTCTTTGAAAGTGACATGAAATAATTCAGTCAGACGCCGCAGAGCAAGGCTGTGATTGGTGTGTTTTACTAAGAGGAAGTGAAACTCTACCTTCCTACTGTTAGTCCTGTTTGATCCACAAGACTGATGAAAAGATCAGAGGAAATGTTGGTTATGATGGAGAAGACCTGGTGTTAGATGTGTAAAGTTCACTACAGGAAACCAGTGCGCTCCCAGTTACTGAACAGCCAGACTGGTAAAACTGTAATCACATAAAAATATGTTGAAGCCTTTCTGCTGGAAAGAGCGGAATGAGCGAGGTGTCTCCGTAGGTGGCAGAACGGCTTTTTGCATACTTCTGGTATGTAATATGAAATCGTTTACTGTATAAACATTTAAAAAGTGCAGCGTGGCTTTAACTCAAACACACCGTTGGGCCGCGTTGCAAGGAGATTATGCAACTTGTCCTCTTTTTGCAGTCATAAGACACGAAATGTAAGTAAACAGACCGGGATGGTGGTCGAGTTTGAGGGGAAACTATGTTTTTCAGAAAAGTCCCTGAATGTTGTCCTGATGAGACGATTTGAGAGACAAATTAACAGAACTGGACGATGAAAATGTGGAAGAGAGAAATCTGAAATTAAACCTGGATCTTTACATTATATAGAAAACTATGAACAAAGTTTTTGTTTGTTTAGAGGTACTTCAAACTTCTTTCATTTTCCTCTAAAGTACATATTTAAATCTTCCTTCAGTAAATGTGCTTGAATAAACTGCTACAAGGACAAATGGTGTCTGTGAGCGTGTGAACTGACCCTGAGAACCTACATTTCTACAGAAAGCAGTCGTTTACCAGCTGAAACCGTTTCACGCCTTTCATTCTTCGACGTGCTGATACCTGCAGCCGACGCGCCCTCATTCCTGAGAGGGGGAGGAGCCTGGGAAAGACACATGACACCTGACTACCTTTTGTTCCATGTTGCTATGGAGAGGAAGGGGAGGGGCTGGAAAGGTCAACAAACTGGGTGAAGCAGAAGGGCTTTGAAGCACCAGCAGGAATATGAAGTAAAGCAGTCACGATTTAAAGCAGGAGCGATCCAAACGTTCCCTCAGAGCAGTCATGTTGCAACTGGAAACCATCTGGTTTTAACTTCCTTCTAGCCTCCACTTTCAGCACATTGTCCCTTCAGAGCAACAGCTTAAACCAGCTCTGGACTTTGACTTAAACCTGCGATGATGATTTAGACCAGTTTAATCCTCAAGACTTTCTGTAGCCGTTCTATACATTCAGCTTACGTTTGTTTTTAACCTAACAAAACCCAGACTGACAGGTTTTACACAACGCCAACCGGCTTCTGAGTTATACTAAAACAGACAACTCGCCCCGTGTCACAGAAACAAGGTGTGTTCAGCCTGGAAGAGTCATAAACATGCAAAGAGCCATTTTACACCTGTGTAAATGAAGGTTAAACTGTAGAAGCCGTAAAAGGATTAAAAAGGACAATTTAAGACGTGTCCAAAAGTCATGCTAGCCATGCCCATGTAAAAACAAAAAAACAAAACAAAAAAACAGTCAAGTTTCTGAGAAATCTATCAAGATACAGTCACCTGACGTGCTTCCTGTCTGACCCTTGTCCTCTGCACTACTTTTCCACAATAAAAACACTGGAAAATTCTTTATAAACAGTTTTATTAAAAACAATCCAAACACATTAAGAAACTGTACAATTTAAGCTACAAGATCTGTTAAAATGAATTGTACACAATGTAGAGAGAAGTTCTGTATGGTGTATCGATTCAGATGCGTCAAGACTTTTACACAACATAAATAAAATATGTTGGACTCTGCAGCACCAACAAATGTCAAAAAAGACCCAATTTATCTAAAACAGTCATTCCTCATAAAAGACCAAAGAAAAAAAAAAAGAAAAAGGCACAATCCTCCTGGTGACAAAAAGGTTGAACAAGTTGCTCCTCAGACTTGCAGCTTTATGAGTCATTTTGCTGGATTTTAAGAAAAAAGAAAAAAAAAATTAAACCACATAAGCATTAAGACGAGCAAAAATCAGACAATTAATTCTAAGTTCATCTTACCTGGGCCTTTTTGTAACTCTGGCGCTTTTTGTTCACAAAGAACTGCAAACAAGACAGGAAATAATTAGCCTCAAAACTCATTTGTATTCAACCTTTCACGACATGTAAACCTGAAACAGAAGCGCTCACCAGGGTCAACAGGCCGATGACCACAGCCGCCACCACCACCACAATGACGGCCACAATCCCACCCGACAGGTGCTTCATGGTGAAAGTGGGCGGCTTCTCGTCAACATAGTACACCACAGCCTTCTCCAGCTTCAGCTTCGTGCCGCCCACAACCGGCTCAAACTTGTCCTGGGCGTTGAACAGGGGGAGTACGTTCACCTACGGGGAGGAGAGGAGAGGAGGTGAGGACGGGACGTCGGCATCAAGTCTCCATTTCTTTAAAGAAACATCTCCAACTTACGTCTTTCTCCAAGTAGTAGGCCATGTGGGCCAGATTAGTTGTGCGGTCACCCATCTCCTTCTTCACATCCATTACAATCAAGCGGGCGTCAGGGTCATACTGCAAAACATTTTTTTTTTTTTTTTTTTTTTTTAAAATTAAATACTCAGATGGTAAAGTGATTCTGTGAGCATCTGTGTTTTATGTGAACATTTTAAAACCTAACCCCACCCAAGTCGTATGACCTCACCTGAACAGACTCCACCAGGCTGCTGTCGAAGCCATAACGGGTCTTAATGGCGTCACTTAAGTCACTATGGTAATGAAGAGAAGTTAGAAACTGCGAGTTTGATCACAAACGTGTTAAATGGGGAAACAAAAAAAAAAAAAAAAAAAAAAAAAAAAAAAGGCACTTACGATTTTAACTTGTCTGCATCCAATGGATTGTTGCCGCTCATTTTTTCATGTGTCAGTCTTATACTGACCCAGCTGCAGAGAAACAGAAGTCATTTACTCACACACACACACACACACACACACACACACACACACACACACACACACACACACACACACACACACACCACTAAGACCAACAGCAGTCCTCACCATCAGTCAAGTGACTTACTATGTCTCAACCAGCTCATCACACTTCAGGCTAGCGTCTCCCTTGTCGGTACGGCGTACGCCAGCGCTGTTGACACACCAACACTCATCGGTATAGTTGCACTGCTTGGCCTTAAATTTGCCGTCGCTTTCACAGATAGGGTCATAGATGCCGTCGTTGTCCAGAAAGGCGGTCTCGTGTGGCTTGCCATCGATGCTGCGGGTGGTCATGTTGTTCCTGGCTCTGTACATCTCAGCCTGCATCAAGAAGCACTTGGGGATCACTGGGGATGATATTAAATAAACAAACCATAAGTAGACAAATTCACACAGAAAACAGATCCCATTTGATCACAACGAAACATCTTGAACTTACATTTGGTGCAGTCAACGTTCTGAGTCCTTCGTCCATTTTGGCCATCATTAACCGCAAGGGTACATGTACATTGAGGTCCATCACAGGTAGCCCACTTCATGTGGGCACAGGGAGCTAAGCAAAGAGACACAAGGGTTTGTCTTAGATGCCATATTATGTGTAAATCAACAGAACTGTGGTATTAAAGGCAGAGTCAAACATGGCCTTCAGTACGCCTTAACCTGACAAAAACCAGACTTGGGTTGCTTGCAATAGTCAACACCATTTGGAGAGAATGGGCAGGTTTACCTCTCACCTGGGCGTTGGTTTCTCCAAACACACAATGCCCTCCCAACCCCCACCCAGCAACAAACCTGGCAACCTTTAATATTCACAACCACCTTAATCCCAACTCTATCAGTCTCAATGTCGCCTTTAAGATACTTTGTTTGAATTTTAGATTATAAAAAATAAAAAATAAAATAAAAAAAAAAAATACAAAAAAAAAGTGAGGTGGGGAAAACTAAACACTACAGAAAATATTTCCACTTGTTCAGCAATTTAATTCAACTACAGGCATCTAAATGAAGACACATAAGTTAATGTCTTGATAAAAAGGTTTTGTTTTTGTTTTTTTTAACAGTGAGGGTGGCGTGACATTTTCTGCCTTACAAAGCGTTTAAAGGTTAAAAGAAACTTACTACAACTTAGAGCAGATCCCACAAAGGCGGCGGCGACGACAACAAGAAGAATAAAAACCTTCATGATGAACTGAAAAGAAAAATAAACTTCCAAATAACGAGCTTCTTTAGTCCTTTTTTCTGTACGTCCTCCACAGACTGAGGTCAAAGACTGAGTGAGGAATACCGTCCAACAATACTTCCTTTATCTCCTCCTGTCGCAGGTGTGTCCTGGTCAAACCTGTTTAGAGAGAAACTCGGCGCGCGCACAACGATAAGAGGAAAGAAAAGTGCACGCGCTCAGACTAAAAGTTGTATCGCCTTGTGAACTCGTCAGTGAATTGTAATCCTTCTGGTGGTTGTTGTCCAACTGGATGAATCGATGGTTTTCAAGGAAACTTATAGCACAAGTGTATCATGACGTCACTCTCATTTGCATTCACGGTGGAGGTGAAACGTACTTTTTTTTCCGGTGTGACCATATTTGCTTTGCCCTTCAGCTATCTCTGTTTCAGTGTAGAGGTATTAGTTTTCACCATTCTCTTGGTTTCTGTTTTAATTATTTGTAAATACAGTTGAAATAGAAATAAGTCTGGTGTATATTTGTAGCTAAGCAGTGGCGTAAACAGGACATTGAGAATGGGGTGGCCAAGAGAAGACTCAGGGTGGCCAATTAACTATTATTGTTTATTTTGGTAAGAATCATTTTGGGAAATGCAGGGATTCTTAGGGGGGTGGAAACCCTGAAATAGCAGCTTTGAGCTCTTTCCGATGTCCAAAACCTTTTAACGTTTCCCTCAGTCATTGATAGGTTTCACTCACCTGAAAGACATGTGGAAATCAGATGGGGGAGGGGTGGACACGCAGTGTTTTGCTCTGCATCAAAATACAGTTCAATGGATGACATAAAGCATGCTCATAAAGCAATAGGATAAGGCAAAAAACAACAACATTTAAATTTCGGAAATGACCCATAGAGTTGAAATAAGTCTGACTTTTCACACAATCTGAAGGATTTAGCTGGCGCTGGTGCAATTGACATCACAACTTATCCTCTGCTGCAGAATTCATACTATACTGCAGTTAGATGAAAGCCTTCAAAAGCCCAGAAACAATTGTGAAAATGATTTTGTTTTACGTTGGTTCAATCATTTAGGATCCAAACAATCTTTAAATAGTTGTTGCCTTGTTGTATTTTTTTAATAACTGTTTTAATTATTTAGTTTATAAAAGGGGTCTCCAACTCCAATCCTTGCGAGCTACAATCCTGCTGCTTTTAGTGTTTCCACGATAATAACACTCTTGATTCAAATGAGTGTGTCACATTGGCGAAACATTAAAACCTGCAGGATGGTAGCTCATGACGACCAGAGCTGGAGCCCCATGGTTTATAATATCAATGCTATGCTAACACTAACAAGTGAACCACTGTTATTTTTAAATGCTTGGACCTAATTGTAAATAATTTATTTTGCCTCTATAAATTCAAAGTCCTAGCAGATTTGTATGTATATATGGATGTGAAGTCATTCTGCATCGATTGAATAGTTTACCTTCCTCTACCTGTAAGAAAGTTGAATTACCTCTCTTTTGACAGCATTTTAGCAACAACTGTATACAGCATAGCAGTTATGAATTTTGATGCCAAATCAACAGAGGGAAATAGGAATCTGTGCTCCTGTATTTAATTTCTGACCCTGTCTGCATTTCCTGACATTGATGTTACGTAAGATTATATGTTTCGATCGGATCATTGCTCTCTCTCTTTTGTGTGTGTGTTTTTGTTTTATTGCATTTTCATAAAGTAACCTAAATGCAGAATTATTAGCAAAGGGATTTATGAAAACAACAGGAGAAAAATGAATAATTAAACAATGATAGGATCATTTTCTAGATTTCTAAACATAAGAGCAACAAGTCCACAAGGGAATAAGTCAGTGGAAGTCCTGTGTCTACTTTAAAACTAAACCCACCCAATTTCCCTTTTATCCACAGAGTAAAAGAAAAAATTGTGAAAAATTATGTAATTTATTGTTATTTAGTGCTTTATGAAATCAGAAGAGCTGTACAGATTCAAGCAGACAACACTTTCTTAAAGCAACAGTAAGACAACACAGGAGCTTCTCTTTTTATGAACTCTCTTTTCCACTACGTGTTCAGGCCTGGTTTGCATCAGGTGCACATCCTGTACTATGGAGGGGTGTTTAATACCGTTTGAAGCTTTAGCAAAAGATTAAATTAATCATTAAATCAGTTGCACGGTGAAGCAGTGGTTAGCACCACATCCTCAGAGCAGGTAAGGTAGCTGGTTTGAGCCTCAGTTGGGGAGGAGGTTCCAGCAGAGGCCTTTCTGTGTGGAGTTTGAATGTCCTCCCCCGTGTATGTGTGGGTAGTCTTGGGGGTACTCTGGCCACCAGTCCAGGTTGTATCCTGCCTGTAACTGTACTCTTCCTGCTACGGATTGGATGCAGATCTTTAACCAATTGAAAGTGACATAACCTTGTATGTTTGTCTTAAAAACATCTTCAAAAACATCAACCTTCTTTACTGAGATTAAATATTCATACTTTTGAAGGATACGATGACTCAAGCATGCCAAGTGTTAGTCATTCCTTTACCTTTGCTAAGCAGAACATTGGTAGATACCTCTACAGTCACGCTCCGTAATTACTCAGTGACCTTAGGCTTCATAACACCAGAGAACAGGTAGTGTCGGTATCTGTCATCGTCACCAAAAAGCAAAGCACAACTCAAACTAAGAGTTAGTTGGAAATAGCTTTTCATGTTATTTGTTTTGTGCTGACCACCATGTTTTTAGATTTAGTCTTTATATGTATGAATTCTGTTTGTTTCTTGACACATTTCAATTCAATCAAATAATAATTTAAACCCTTTATTTGGTTAAGTTGTAAAACGCTCATGTAGGGATACTTTTAGCACCTAATGATTATATTTTAAAGGTCTTTCCCACAGCTGTGTACCAGCAACCTTGTTTGTAAACACTGAAACTGTTAACCTGTGTGTTTTTGTTCCGTTTTAGTTTCATACTTTACGACAGGATGACATCACAAGTGGGTCGGTCACAAAGGTGTGTATCCCAACAGAAACTGTGGACTGGGACAACGCTTTCAGGAATGGTTGAGTCACAGCCTCCGGTCTCATATGAGGTAATCCGCCCAGGAGACACTCAGAAGTGGCACAACCAGTTTCTTTAGCCTCATTCATACCTTGACGTCTGTAAACAAGTTAATCTAAGCTTTAGAAACCAAACTTACAGAGGTGTCACTGTGAGTTATGCTAAATGTCATTTTAATGAGCAAATCTGTTGGTGAAAACCTGAGGAAGGTTGTGCTACACATGCATGCTACAGCAGAAACCTAATCTGACTGCTCAGGACTTTGGCTATCTTAGATCAGAGAACAGAAATTTTAGAAAGATTGTTCTTTAAATTCCTTTAGTGAACATGGCAAAATGCATTTATTTATCAATGCCTCGATTGGATGATTGTCTCTCTGATTTTAGTTGTCAGATGGAATTTATGTTTTATTTAATCTTTATTATTATTGTACAGGTAGTCTTGTTGAGTCCCATTGAGATGTGCTGTGTTATTTATGAGAGAACTTTATTCTCATATTCCATTCTAGCATACTTGCATATACAGAGGAATTAATGGTCAATGGCCCAGCATGGCCCTGCGATGGACTGGCGAGTTGTCCAGGGTGTGTCCTGTCTTTCGACCAAAGACTGCTGGGATGGGCTCCAACTTCCCCACGACCCTTCCTTGGTCTAAGCGGTTAGGATAGTGAATGAATGAATGAATGGCCCAGCATGCCACCATGTCAGACAATTGGTCTGAGCTGATATGCTGCTGTGGCAAACATCTTCACTCAGGACATTGAGATGTTTTGGTTTGTTT
The DNA here is from genome assembly GCF_933228915.1 of Telmatherina bonti. NCBI lineage: Eukaryota > Metazoa > Chordata > Actinopteri > Atheriniformes > Telmatherinidae > Telmatherina > Telmatherina bonti. The sequence goes on from NC_136629.1 coordinate 15,980,419, forward strand.
GGATGAAACTTTGCAAGTAGAAGCTATACTGCCATTTTAATGTATAGAAAAGACAACTTTCCCAATCAAACCATACTTCATTTTCATTTTAACATGCTAACTAAGACTCACACCAGGACAGTCCAGGGACGTGTGGTTTGGTTTGCTTTCACGCTACACTTTACTACAGCGGACCAAACCGCTTGGACAGCAGCATGCAGTTACAATAGCTGCTCGCTTAAAAACTGACAGGAAAAAAAAAACAACAGATGACAAATTGAGAGCATCACAACTAACAGTGACGAGCAGTAACAAAGAACTGGCCAAAGAACAGGAGGAACTGGGTGGAAGACAAACTGAGGAACTAACCACAAATGATGAGCCGTCATGGTGATCAGACACCAAGAGTCAGTTACAAGAAGACAGTAGGAAGTAAACCCAATATAGCAGGGCTATTCAGCTGGGTCCCACAAGGGCCGCAGCCCTGCAGGTGTCAGCACATCCCTGCAACAACACACCGGACTCATATTAATGAGTTGTTGTGCACAACTTCATTGGCTGTTGTATCTGTTTAATTTGGCTCAGGTGTGTTGAAGCAGGGATGCATTGAAAACCTGCAGGCCTGCGTCCCTTGTGGGACCACGTTGAATAGCCGTGCTCTACACCAAGAGATAAAGTACAAAGTGAAACAAGACAGCAGAGGACGAAGACGGCTTAAACTTAAAACTAAAGTGTTAGACAAAGACTGAACGAAAACACGCGTGTCGTGACATCTTTTGGTAAATTTGAGATTGAGGCGAAGTTGCTGGGCTAGTCTAAAGTGTTTCCACCTGTTTCTTTCATATTGAAGACTGATATTGAAAGAACCTGAAGATCACATGACAGCGACGGTTGCTGTTAAACACACATCAGTGTGTTGGTGGGCGTGGCGTTGGCTCGGCTGTAGGGAGGAGGGGTGATGCTGCAGGTGGGGCAGCTTTACTGCATGTCTCATCATGTTCGGTCTTTACCTGCAGCAGTGAGCTGACTGACGCCACGGGAGAGATGCAGAGCTGAGAGCTCGGTTTCCTCCCATACAGCACAAGGAAAACCTGTTCAATCAAAACCACATCTGAACTGTTGCCATGCTGGGTGAATTCCTAAAGTAGCTTCTGCTACAGTTTGTTATGGTGGCAGTGGAGATGTGAAGGTGTGAACCCAAACGCAGAGATGAGGGAAACAGGGATGATGATTCCAGAGGGTTTATTCAAACCAAGGCACTCACGGGACTAACAATAAGGTACAACAAAGTAGAGCAACAAAATGATCCAGCCACCAAGGAATGAAACTGAGGGGTATAAATACACTGGGGAACCAAACAAGAAATGAACTGAAACAAGACCAGGTGAACTCAATGAACAGGAAATCAATAAAGCTAAACAACAAACAAGGGAACCAAACAGGAAATACTACAAAATAAAACAGGAAACCTGAACCAAGGAAAAAACACAAACCACCACATCATAACACACAGTTATGGAGAAGACAAAGCTTGTTCCCCACTGGTCTTACAAAGTCAGCATTAATAACTAGTAGACATTCATCTAGTTACACATATTTGACTCATTAATATTTGATTTCTTGATTACACTTAACATAAATGCACAGTTTTAGTATAGTAGCATTTATATCCTGGTTATTTCTCTGTAATGAATCAGTGACTTCTCAACCTGCAAGATGGGTCCTATTCTCAGTTACCGTTTTTCAGGTTAGGGGAAAGTGACAGGAAAGGTGGTTGCATCCCGTCGGCTTGCAACCACATTGATCCCAGTAAAACCTCCAGGATTTGACACCAACTTGAAATGGTTCAGGGTTATGAATCATTTGAGACAATAAAATATGGAGACATCTGCTGGCTGGTTTTCAACATAGCATCTGCATGAAGCAGTAATGATGAATACTTTCTTAAATTTTCTTCAAACATGCAGTATATTTTACATTTTTGAGACCTAAAATATATAGAACACAGAATTAAAATAAAAATAAAGTGTGTAAATAAATAAAAATCATGAATATGCATAATTCCATGGTTCTTTTAGTGGTTCATAAACAGCTTTATGGTCTTAGGCCTTTTTATTTATCTGACCTGCTTTTAAATTATGAGCCTTTATAGACTTTGGCATCTTTTGGTTCCATCATTTTAGTTATTCCTGAGGTGAGAACTAAAACCTATGGCAAGGCCTGCTTCCACTACGACAGTCAAACAACCTGCCAGGGAATCTCAGGGCTGGGACACTGTCCATGTTTTGAAAAACAGCCTCAAGATTGACTTGAAGAAAAGAGTAAATAGAGGAAATTCAGCATTACTTCCTGTTTCTGTGTGTTGCTGCTCTTTAAAGGTGGAGTATGTAAGATTTTCAATATTTTCAAAATAAATGAACTTAAAAAAAATAACTACAATCACAATTGGATAGTTTTTTTTAAACATGTAGGTTCCAGTCTGTCCATATTTGATGTGTTATTAAATTACAAGTTTAATTAATGACAAAGACCCTTCTTAAATGTTTGCCTACCTTTAAAAAAATGTGCTTTTTGTCATTTGTCATTACTCAAACTTGTAATTTAATAACGCATCAAATATGGACATACTGGAACCTACATGTTCAAAAAAAACTTTCTACTTATGATTGTAGTTATTTTATTAGTTAATTTATTTAGAAAATATTGAAAATCTTACATACTCCACCTTTAAAGTGATGCGGCTGGAAGAGATCAAGAACACGGTAGACTGAATGTAGTTAAAGAAACTGTTAGTTTATTCACTGTTCATTCATTAGCTGTGTGTGTGGTTTTAAAGGGTGAAAGAATAAACATGATGTTGATTTATGTTCGTGGTTACAACTAAAAATGACTAACTAAAGGGTTTCGTGAAAGGAATAAACTTTCCTGTCAAAGGAAACTATTTAGTGAAGAGGAACAAAGGTCACCTGACTTTGTGTCAGAAAAAGAGAAGATTGTGAGAAGAATGTAGCCGACAATTTAAACGTATTTATTTAATGCCGCTTTTTGAGATGGTTCCAGTCCTGTTGGCCACAAGTACTTCTGTAAAATGAACACACAAGACAGGAACTCTTCTGTTTTCTGCCGCTTCCCAGTAACTCTGGCAGAAGTGACATTTATTATTTGTTATCATATAAATATAAATAAATAGAAACCTGCTGCGCTGCTAAAAATGTTTATTGTTTCAAACCGCTGTATTGTTTGGACTAATGCTTGAAGCCCGGACAGATGATTCTCTTGTTATCATATGAATATAAAATCCAGTTAAGTTATTAATTACATGGATGAAGTGATTAAAATGAGTTTAACTTATAAGGGCGGTTCAGGAAGAAGAGCAGCTGGTTTGATTCCAGGCTTCATCTGGTTACATGCGACTAAATGTCCTCGGGCAAGACACTGAACCCCTGACGTGCCAATTGGGGTATGAGTGTGTGTGAATGGGTGACTGTGACATGGAGTAAAAGCACTTTGAGTGGTCAGCATGACTGGAAAAGTGCTATTTAAGTCCATTTACCATGTAAAAATTAGTTATAAAAAGAATATGCGTTGACTTAAGGCCACAACTTAACTCTGCATTTTGCTTCTCAGCTCCTGCAGACATGCATCACGGTGTTTTTGTGTTTTGCTGCCACTTTTATAGTTCTGTTTAATGATTGTATTTTGTAATTCTGACACATGACAACACTTTTACCCACGGGTGTCCAGAGTTGGTCCTCGAAGGCCGCTGTCCTGCAGGTTTTCCTTGTATCACTGTTCCAACACACCTGGTTAATGGATCCAACAGCAAATGAAGTTCTGCACAGTGACTGATTAATTTAAGTCAGGTCTGTTGGAGCAGGGATACAGGGAAAACGCTGCAGGATTGTGACCCTTGAGGACTGGAGCAGGACTCCCCCCTGCCTTAATCAGAATCAGAATCACTTTATTCGCCATGTTGATCCAAACAAACAAGGAATTTGACTCCGGTGGCAAGTTGTTCTCCTTTTTTCTTACAATGAAAACAAAAAAATAAGCAAAAAAATAAAAAAGCTAAAATAAATAACTACATAAATAAAAAAAAATATATAAATGCAAAGTAAAAGAAAAAAAAGAAATAAAGTAGTAATATAAGTACAAACAACAATTGTCTGTTTACAGTTTCTAAATCTGGAAATCTGGAAAAGTCAGACAACTAATATATTACTAGAATAATCTAAAGCTGTTTTCCCCTGAAGAACAGATGAATGAAAGTCATTTTGCTGGCTTTTGTCTTTCTACAGGGAAGAGGACAAACGAAAGCCTCAGGGCCTGGAACGGCTTATTGTGCTTGTACTGACACATAACCAGGAGAATATGGGTGTTCCCCTTCCCAGAGGTTTAAGATGTCAGGGCAGTGCATGGTATGGAGTGATGGACCATTGTCAAAAATGGGCTGGAGAAACCGAGAAAGCAGAGGAAGCTCCTGGAGGACGAGGTGAAAGCTAAGAGATCCAGAAGAGGCGGCTCTGGTCTTTCGCTGTCATGGCAGACGTTAGCAGGGCCATGAGACGGGGAAATATGAGGTGAGTAAAAATGTCTGTTACTTTTATCACATTTCATGTCAATATGTGTTTGGATACACAATTTCTTTTCGATTTTTATTTGGATAAATCCATGAAACGCGATTTGTTTTCACTCTATGAACCAGTTCATGACACACCTGTTACTGTTACTCTGCACGGTTGGATCTCCAACACACATATTTCATACTGCGATTAAATATGTCTATTTCTGTTAATCTGCTGTTGTTTCAGCAAATTCCCTTTATTTGCTCAGAAAGTGGTTAAATGACCAATAGCATTCTGGTGGATATAAACATATTGATTTGACAGATATTTAGGTTTAGATTACAGTTTTAAACAGTATTGAAGAGAAAAATATTGGTTCTTCAATATATTTAAAGAAAGTACAGAAGGTAAATATTTAATTAAATGTTTAAATCAGAGTTCAGTTTGAAACAATTGCAAACAACAAAAACAAGATATAAATTGCAGAAATATGACACAGATATTATTGTTTGTATGTATAAAAAAAACAACAAACAGCTAGATAATAACATTGGGCTCAGTGCAGAAATTCCCAGCCTTTCTAGCTGACATCCTCATTTCTGTAAACCACAAATGATCTCAGCATCTCCAGGCGTGTTGATTAGTGCTACTCATATTATATCAGTGACATTTCATGAGGGGAGTGTAGTGTTTTGAGAGGCTGTTTTATATTACATGTAATCTTTATCAAGCTCTAGCAAAGTCCCTGTAAACCCAGTTGTTTTGGTGTCCACACCATCAACCAGTAAAGAGCCCAGTATGAAATAATCATGGAAATCATATGCATTGATAAATTTTTAATGAGAGAGGAGTGAAGGAATGGTGGTCCATGAACCAAACATCTTTACTGCACTGAAAACTGATGTTTTAAAATTACTTTACAATGATATCACAGGACTCAGTCACAATCTTTCAGCTATATTACACAATATAAACCATTTAATTGAGGTTTCACATTACGCTCAAGTCGTGCATTATGTGCTAATAATGGTTAGGTAATAGTTAAAGTTAAGTAAAACATGATTTAAATAATTGACACAGGAAACATAAAAACCATCAAAACCATCATATCAAAGGAAAAACTAAAGGAAACAAAGGTCACAGTCTCGTTTATTTATGTAGCACTTTAAAAACCAACTGTAGTTGACTTAAGTGCTTCAGACTATTTCATGCAACAACATTCTAAAATAATATCAGGAAAATTAATTACAAGTGTAAAACATATGTATAAAGGGTGAGACATGAACTCAAACTAAAAGCCAAAAATTAAAATTTAGTCTGTAAAGTTTTTAAATCAGTCAAAGTCTGTGTTGATGTATTAACAAAGTCATCCAAATGTGACAGGGCTGGTCTATTTAAGGCAATAAAACTATTGATAAAATCTTAAAATCTAACCTAAAACAAACTGGAAGCCAGACCAGTGATGATAAGACATGAGTTACAAGTTCACACTTTGCAGCAGCACTTTGGACAAACTGAGCCGATGTAAGAAAGATTGGGACAAAGCAGTTGTCTGCAACCTGCTCTGTCTCAATCTGCATGTGGCTCTTTGGACCTCCCACAATGGCTCTTAATGACATTGGTTAATAATTATAACAAAACAAATAATATTTTTTCATATAGATATTAATAAAGAAAGAAAGAAAGAAAGAAAAAGAAAGAAAGAAACAAAGATTATTTTTGCTGCTATCGATTGGGTTGGATCTATATATTTCATCAACTGGTTTACTTTGATGCTTTTTGAAGCTCCCATCCGGTCAGGAGAAAACTTGTGTTTCAAGAAATGTGAAATGGTAAACACCTTACTATTTCATCCGGAGATTAGGCTGCTGCTTCATGAAACTGACCGATTTGTGAAGTATCATCATATAAAAAACTGGGTTATGGTTTAAAAAAGGCAAATTGTTCAGTGAGAGTACAATAAGATGACTTGTGAATAATCATTCAGCACCATAAGCAAATGGTCTCTCATGTCTGACTAATAAAAATCACATAATGTATTCACAGTACAATTGTGATATCATATCAGAAGTGCTTAATTGTTAAATCAAAAGATATATTCTGTATTTTAGGAACTATTGAATGCTAACCCGATTCATATCAAAGCTACAGCTAATTACCTATAGTTAGCTTAACATTAAACATTGAAAAGAGAAATGCTAACTTGGCTGGTGATTGACAAAAATTGTCACACAAAGGTGTTAAGTGGTATCATAATATTAAAAGAAAAGTATTTTAATTATACCTAAAAAAAAGACTGAAACCACTCACAACAAAGCTATAGCTAATGGCATAACGTTAGCTAAAAACTGCAGAAGGGGAAATAACTTGACTAGTGATTTACTCGCAAAAAACACATAAGGAATCAATCATTTTAATTTGATATTAGGAATAAGAAAAAGGTGCTTAATTTTTACCATACTAAAAATATCTTTTTTTTTGTATTCGAAACAACCCTACCCACTCCACATGTTTTATGTTCCACACTGTAACACATTTGGCTAAAACAAATGACTGATGATGAGATGGTTTTTATATCAGAGTAGGTTGTGTTGGAGCAGTAAAATATCTAAAACATGCAGGGCAGTGGGTCCTGAGGACCAAGATTGAGAAAAATTAGACCAGTTGTCATCAACTCCAGTCGCTGAGATCAACCGTCCTGCAGGTTTTAGTGTGTCCCTGCTACAACACACTTGAATCAAATCAGTTGCTCATAAACAGGATGGTGCTGACACTGACAACAAGTTCTTGAATAACATTTTGATTTGAATCAGATGTGTTGTACCAGGGAAACTCTATAACCAGAATGATGGTAGATTTTGAGGACCACTGCACTAAACTGAGACTATCCCAGCTACAGCTAATAGCTTAGCTGAACATAAAACTAGAGAAAATGGCTTTAAGTTTATCTTAAATTCCATCCCACATTTCCAAAGCTCACCATCGTGAAACTTCTTATCTGTTTAAAATAAGTTTAAAATAATAATTTGTGTATTTATTACAAGTTATATGCTCTGTAGATGTATTTACTGACAGCAAAAAACAGGGATATCTGGTGAGGGAAAAACAATGTTACACGATTAAACACCAAAATATAAATTGGCAGTGCAATAAAAGAAAATCTATAAATACTCTAAAAGAGATTGATTTTTGAGATTCCATTCTTTTTATCTCACAAACATTTCTTCATGTTTCAAATACTGTCTCAAGGCGTAAGTATTGATGGCAAAAGACAAAATGGCAGCTGTAATACCCATCACAGTCCTATAGCAGCATTCCCTCAGGGAGGCTTAATATGAGTTACAGTAGATGTTCCTACATTCATGTAACTGGAGTCATTGCACTGACTATCTATCCAGAGCCTTCTCCTGGGATGCAAACAATAGCCCTGTAAGACCTGGAGGGAGTATTAGCCTTTAGATGGTAACCCAATCAGAGCATCAGGAGACAGATTTAATTATTCTGATTATTCAGCTTAATCACAACCTCAAGTCATTTCCCATACAAATACTTACCACATACCACACAAGTTGGGGAAACGCTTTTTTATTGGAGGCCCATGCAATGACCAGTAATTAATCCTTGAATGTGTTATGTAATGACTGATTTGTTTTTGAATAAGAGCTGATTAATCTTTTCAAACTATGTTTTAGTTAAAAAACCATTGTATTTGTTCTGCGAATTATAAATATTTAGTGCGTGTTGAAATATAAAAAGCCTTATATGCCACAACACGTTCTTTGGCCAATAAATATAAGAGTCGAGGAGGGTCACCGTTATCTTTAGATAATTCAGTATATTTGAAGACCTGTACTCAGAAAATAATCATATTGTCACATATGATTATTTAATTTATTTGAAGTTTCTGTCATATAATCTGTATATAATATGACTGATGAAAAACAGTATTTAATGAATGACAATAAGCTTTGTCTTATTTCTTCCTAGAAATAAAACTAGAGAAAATATTGTGCATATGTAGTAACTTTATCTGGCAGGAGTCGCTTTAGAGTTGTAATAAAATAGGTTATCTGTGTTACACCAAGTTTAACAATAGACATCCAACTATTGTTGGGATGAAAGTAGGCTGAAGAAACAGTAAGAAACGTAAGACACACTCTGCAGTTAGGTCAAATCATGACTTTGCTTTGTCTTTTTAAGACCAGAACTGGATGACATTTCAGTGTCCGTGCCACATAACCCTCTTAACTCTTAACTTATCTTCTTTTTTTTACCCACACAGGTTCTCTCTCTCGTGGCTGTTGAGTCTAGCTGCAGTCCTGGGCTGCTGCTCTGCAGGTAACTTCCACTGAAACTTTTATAGTTGTGTTTTCACTACACATAAACAACAGCTACCTAAAACCTTTTGCTTTCTCGTGTCATTAGAAACTATTTAGGTACATACATCAAAGAGAATATTTCTCAAGTTCTTTTCCTTTTTCCCGTCTTGCTTTTTTCAGTTGTCGTTGAGCAGAGGGAATGTCAAGATGCAGGCATCAGATGCCACCCTCAGGCCGACTGCTTAAAGGTCAGAAACAACTTTACCTGTGTGTGCCGAATAGGCTACCAGGGCGACGGTCTGCTGTGCAGCGACATTGATGAATGTCTCAGCCGCCTACACAGTTGTCACCAAAAAGCCCGCTGCAACAACACCCTTGGCAGCTATAGCTGTGTTTGCCTCGATGGATATGTTGGAGATGGCACCAGCTGCCAGGATATCAACGAGTGTCAAAAAGAAAACGGAGGCTGCCACGCTAGCGCTCTTTGTACAAATACTGAAGGAGGACGACAGTGTCAGTGTACAGTAGGCTTCACGGGTGATGGTTTCCAGTGTTTGGATATAAATGAGTGCACAAACCAGAGGATATGCCACTGGAATGCCACCTGCACCAACAACCCTGGATCTTACATGTGCACTTGCAATTCTGGCTATAAGGGCAATGGAAACTACCTGTGCCTTGATATAGATGAATGCTCAGAGACCCCTCGGGTATGTTCGTCTTCATTTGGCTACAGAGGCTGCGTAAATCTGCCTGGCTCTTACCGCTGCACATGCAACGACGGCTTTGAAAGTAATGGACAGAGCTGTGTGGATATTGATGAATGCGCAAAGAACATCTGCAGCCCGTTTGCAGAATGTAAAAACATCATAGGCACATACCAGTGCAACTGTAACAGTGGGTTTGTTGGAAATGGCCTGACATGTGCAGATATAAATGAATGCAGTAGGGAAAACCAGTGTGACCCTAGTGCAGCTTGTATCAACAGGTTGGGCAGTTATGAGTGCGTTTGTCTGGAAGGTTTTGTCGGAGATGGACAAGTGTGTGAAGACATCAATGAGTGTGCGCAGTCTAATATTTGCCCATCTACCACTACCTGTGTCAACACTGGTGGGTCGTATTACTGTGACTGCGGGACTGGCTTCATCTTCAATAACTCTGTATGCAATGACCTTGATGAGTGTAAAGCAGGACGCTGCAGCCCCAGCGCAGCCTGCACAAATTCCCCCGGTTCCTTCTCCTGTCAGTGCTTGAAAGGCTATAAGGGAGACGGCTTCACCTGTGATGATGTAAATGAATGCTCCGTGGCTTCACAGTGTCACTCCAATGCCATTTGCATCAACCTTCCTGGCTCCTTCAACTGCACTTGTAAGGTGGGTTACTTTGGAGACGGGGTGACCCAGTGCGATGATGTGAACGAGTGTCTGGTGGATAATGGAGGCTGCAGAAACAAAGCTACATGTGTCAACAATCAAGGTTCTTTCACTTGCCTGTGCCCGTCAGGTTTCATCTTGATTAATCAGACTCTCTGCCAAGACATAAATGAGTGCCAAAAACTGAACAATCCATGTGGAGTGAATGAAGTATGCAAAAACATTGATGGGTCCTATGAATGCCCTTGTCAGGCTGGGTACTACCGCCCTGCAAGCAACATGGGGTGCGTTGACATGGACGAGTGTAAGAATAGCCCATGCCACATTAATGCAACATGTCTCAATTCTATCGGATCGTACACCTGCTCTTGTAAGCGAGGCTTTGCAGGAAACGGCACCCATTGTGCAGATAAAGATGAGTGTAAAGAAGAGGGTACATGCCACAAAAGGGCCATTTGCACCAACTTTATAGGGGACTTCTCCTGCACCTGTCAGGAGGGTTTCATCGGCAATGGCTTCTCCTGCCAGGATGTGGATGAGTGCGCACACTCTAACTCCACCTGCCCTGTCTTCTCTAAGTGTGTCAACTCTCCAGGTGCTCATGTTTGCTCATGTTTGAATGGTACAGTGGCCTTTAATGATAGCTGTGTGCCACCTATACCCCTGTGTGATCCTCCATGCCATAGTGAGGGTCTGTGCCACCTTTCACCCACTGGATACCAGTGTGTTTGTGACATAGGCTATGTCGGTGATGGACTGATCTGCTCTGACATCGATGAGTGCCAAATGGAAAACATTTGCCCTGAAAATGAAACAGAGTGTGTAAATATCCCAGGATCATTTTCCTGTGTCTGCAAACGGGGCTACACTCACAATGGAACACAATGTGTCGGTAAAACACACTTCTTTTTACACTAATCACTGATAACCTGACTGAACTGAAGCTAGATTTTTTTTTAATAGATTTTCCCTTACTCTCTTAATATTTTCTCTAAACTCGTGTCTGTTAAATTAAGGTTCGAACAAATTAACATATTCATTTAAGTTGTTTTTTTGTTTGTTTTATTGGATATTTTTGTTGCTACTATAAACTGGAACCTTGATTTTAGCACTTTTTGCTGGTGCTATATTTTTTCAGGTCTAAAAAGATAATTTATTCAAATCCATTAAAGAATAATCATGCATTATTAGACATATGATGTGATATGTTAAAGAATGTGCTCTTTGTTGGGGTTTGCATGCAATAAGCTATATGCTACAAGCTTGCCTGAAAAGCTTTCACTTGAGGTAAACTCATAACAAATGCTACCTCATATCTATAATATTTAGTCAAGCAAATTGGTTAATTTTATTTACCCTGTAAATTACAATTGCTAAAACAAGGTTTGAGAAACTTGAACATGAGATTAGTTTTATTGATAGAGAACTTAATAATCTTATTCTTCTTCCAACCACTCTCCATTTACCTATTATCTTTGTAGATATAAATGAGTGTGAGACCGGACAGCAGGAGTGTAGCAAGTTTGCCCAGTGTGTCAACACAAGAGGCAGCTATTCCTGCTTTTGTCTCAGTGGTTTCACAGGTGATGGGAAAAACTGCTCTGGTAAGTATCCAAACCTCCCTGTAAATATTCATTGCTCAAGTTGTTTTTGTGCATCTGTAAGTGAAATCTCTTGCAAGCTCTCTTTTAGCACATTTTGGGATTGTTTCCCTGACATTGTCCCATTTTGGATAAATTATAGACTTTGATGAGTGCCAAGTTCAAAATGGAGGCTGCCACCCAGTTGCCAACTGCACAAACATCCCTGGATCTTTCTCCTGTGCCTGCCCACGTGGCATGGAGGGTAACGGCTTTGACTGCAATGATGTGGACGAATGCAAGCAGAACTCTACCCTTCCACACAACTGCAGCACCCAGGCTTGGTGCCTCAATACCAACGGGTCCTACATTTGCCAGTGCAAGGATGGTTACCAGGGAGATGGCTTTGTCTGCGATGATGTGAATGAGTGCAAGCTGCCTACAGCTTGTAGCAGCAACATGACTTGCAGCAACAGTCCTGGTTCCTACAACTGTTCTTGTGTCTTGGGAAGGGCTTATGACAAGGGAACATGTGTGAGTGAAGTCAGCTGCCTCAATGCTAGCAGCAGCTGCCACCCACTGGCAAAGTGCTATCCATACCAGGGCTCCTTCTACTGTCAGTGTGCAGATGGTTATGAAGGAAATGGCACTAGCTGCTGGGATATAGACGAATGCCAGTCCAACAATGAAGTCTGCGGTGCCTTCTCTTACTGCTTCAACACAAATGGTTCTTACATCTGCAGCTGTTGGGAAGGTTTCCAAGACAATGGGACACACTGTCAAGACATCGATGAATGTGGAACGGGAAGCTTCACCTGCCCTGCCAACAGTACCTGTACTAACCTGGCAGGAAGCTATAATTGTATCTGTGACCCTGGCTTCTCAGGCAACAACTCTCTGTGTTTGGACATTAATGAGTGCTTACTCGGTCTTGTCCAGTGTCCCAATTCTTCCCACTGCCTTAACACAGTTGGATCTTCCATGTGCAAGTGTTGGGAAGGTTACCAAAGCAACAGCAGTGACTGTGAAGATATCAATGAATGCTTGGATAACTCCACCTGCCCTGAGCATAGCACATGTGTGAACACCAACGGAAGCTACAGGTGTCCTTGTGATGCAGGATTTTCCAGCATCGGTGACTTGTGCATCGATATTAATGAATGCATTGACAAGAAGCCAGGGGAGCTTTGCACAAATGGGACATGTGTGAATGCTGTTGGCTCATATTTCTGTAAATGTAACAGAGGATTCTGGAGTAACGGAACAGAGTGTGTGGATGTGGATGAATGTACAAACTTGTATAACTCTTCACTGTGTCAACCACATTCAACATGTGTCAACGTCCTGGGATCATACCTCTGTCCCTGCAATGAAGGCTTTACTCTGAATGGTACAGAATGCCAGGACGTAGATGAGTGCCACAACCAAGATGACTTCCCATGCCCAGAGCACTCAGTATGTAACAATACAGTGGGGTCTTTCTTCTGTCTCTGCTCTGCTGGATTCAAACCCATTAGCTTGGGCTGTGAAGACATCAATGAATGCGAGTTCAACACCACCTGCCGCTTTGACCAGGTTTGCACAAACCAGCCAGGAGGGTACTACTGCTCTTGCCCATTAGGTTACCATGAAGAGCATGGGGCCTGCGTAGACAACAATGAATGTGAGAATTCACCCTGCCATCCACTGGCACACTGCTGGAACACACCCGGTTCCTTCTCATGCCACTGCCGAATAGGCTTTGCTGGCAATGGCTCTTGGTGCAAAGACGTGGACGAGTGTGTCGCCCTGACCAACCCGTGCCACTCTCTAGCTCAATGTCACAACACTCCTGGGTCATTTGTATGTGTTTGTATGGCAGGTTTCATGAGTATTGGGCATCTTTGCGTAGACATTGATGAATGCCAACAGGCAAATGGGCAGTGCCACTTTGCTGCCACCTGCATCAACTATGTGGGAGGTTTCAAATGTTCATGCAATCGTGGATGGAAATCTACTCAAAATAATGGGCGTGGAAAAGGGGGATGTGCTGACTTGGATGAGTGTGTATCACGAGCACCATGCTCTGGACAATCAACTTGCACCAACTTACCGGGGACTTACGCATGTTCCTGTCCAGAAAACAGCACATTGTGCAGGATGTTACCTCAGAAGGGTTGGCTATACATTTATTAATCACTATACTTGGTAGTTTGTGTCTGTTATGTCTTATGTGTTTCTCATAGCTAAACCTTGTATTACAATATCTTCCATTTAAAAGGTAAATATCAAATGAAAAAAAAGAGAAATAGAAAGCTACTGATATTCAACTGCCAGTAGGAAATCAAAAGGCTATTTCTCCTCTGATAAAGTATCTGCTACTGCTTGGAAGGCTATAACAAGTGACTGAAAAGTCAACTAATGTTTACATCGCTGTGGCCAGATAAGCTAACCCCATAATACAACTCACATTTTAGTGGGTTTTAAAAGGGTTAAAAATAACGGATATAATCAACAACTATACAACAAAAACATGTCTGTTTTCAACTGCTGCTCAGAGTTTAGACCTTAATATCCAGAAAAATGATTTTAAATGTATTTTAGTGCAAACATTAATGTTTAGTAATGAATATGTTGCTAAAGGCGATCAGTGCTACCTGTCTGCATGTATTTTACAGCCATTGGAAGGGGAAAATAACCTGTTTCACACACATTTGTAGATAGTAAGAATAAGTTTCCAAGCTCGTATTCCTGCTGGTGGTATCCTTTATTAATCTCTTTGTGGAAGGGTTTCTTTTAGCTCAGATTCTAGATAATTCTAAAACATTTGCTGTCAGAAAATTGCGTAAAAATGTTTTGTTTTATTGCAATTTGCATAGGCATGGCAATAGATACAAAAAGTTTGACTCCGGGAAAACATTCTCATAAGTGCCTAGATATCCCTAAAGACTGAGAACATGAATATGAACCTTATCACTATGGTGTAATTCTTCACCTACTTTGGGTTAGTCTTCGATGTGGTTTTTTTTTTTGTTTTTTTTTAAATATGGCCAAGATTTAATATTGTAAGATATAATGAAGTTTGTATCAGCTCACCCTATGCTGCATCAGTGGATCAACCACAAAACTTTTATATCTGTATTTCGTGGTTGTGGGTTTTGGTTCGACCACAAAAATGTGATCATGGTTTTCAGTCCCATACAGAAGTTTAAGAGCCCTGGCGTGCTACCTTACCAACCCAAACAGAAGCTTATCTAATCCATGGTTGACCACCAAGTTTGAAGTCATAGTCGCCTTATTTTCCATTGTTGGCATGTCATTTATTCCTGCTGGCTTGTTACTGACCATTTAAATACCATAGTTTTCTGTGGTGATGATAAAAAGCTCCACCAGCTTTGTAGAGATGTTCATTTTGTATGCTTTGCTGAGCCATATTGTTATGTGCTAACACACAATTAAGTTGTTTGAAAGAATTGAACAAAAATCCATTTTACTTTCTCAAGCTACATTGTAATATATGTTTGTAACAAAGAAATTAGGCTAGCAATCTAAGCTAACAGCCTAATCTTTATCAGACTTTTTCAGTTTTTGGTGTCACACACAAAAACTTTATCACGTTATTCATGAAGTGTTTTGATTTGATTATTATTCTTTAGCTAGATGTAGCAATTAAGTTAAAGTGCTCAGAAAGCGCTGTTTGACTACTTTGTTATTACAAACAGGGCAGAAATAGGCAGGCTTACAAATAACAGGTTTGACTCTATTTGAATGTTTATGGTTGGTTAGAAGTATGTTCAAGTTAAATTATCTAACTAACCATATAAGTAAAACCTGACTCATTGAATGGTCTGATTATAAGTTAACTAATTAGTGTTTTCTGATAATATTATAATATAAATTGCTGTTTAGAATTTGCAACTCATTACCTGTATGTTCCCCTGCCTCTACTTCCCTCCCCCATCAACAGAGAGTACCTTGTACCCCTTTGGGACTGAAGCTGGAGATGATGAAATTAAAATAGATTCAGAAGATGGGAATTCTCCATACATCACACCACCGATGGGTTTCCCCTTCATGGGGAAAATGTTCGACAGGGTGTATGTGAGTTACAGCATCGTAAAAAAAGCATCGTAAAGGCAACAAGCATCATTTATAAGGCACAGTTTAACAGGAGGGTGACATCAGCTAAATTGAGCCAGTTTGTAGTTAATTACTTGGGAATTTATGTGGCAAAATTGATTTGTTGAGGTTTTATTGAAAGATCAGATGCGCCAAGATTTCATCAAGGCAAAACAATCATTTCCAATAAAACAATGCAATTTAAGTTCATTCTAGCTTGCGTACCATTTTAAAACACACATATCACTAAATAATATTACATTTTAAAATGTATATAATGATCAATAAATATTTATATGATACAAACCCAAATTCAGTATTTTATTCCCAATAAAACTTGAGCAACATATCACATGTTGTAACTGAAGCATATTACCATCCCACTGAAAACATAAGCTCATTTTGAATCTGATGGTAGCAATTCATCTATAAAAAGTTGGAAGAAGTTGGTACAAAAGGTTGGTAAATTAATCAGCCATAATAAAAAAAAAACAAAACCTGGTGGTGCATTTCACAAATATATTTGGTTATTGTGAAACAGGCCATTAACATGATTTGGTATAAAAATGAGCATTTCAGAGAGGCAGAGTCTCAAATGTAAAAATGGGCCGATGTTCTGCATCTAAAATTTGTAGACAATGTCAGAAAATGTTTATCAGTGTGAAAATTTAAGTATTGAATTTGAAGTAATGCAAATAATGAATTTTAATACAGAGGACAGGATTGTTTATTTTTTACTTTAATTATTGAAGTATAGTTTTACTGAAGGAGCTAATTTCTTCTTCATCTACTCCATCAATGTAGTTAATTTATATCTTTGATATTTTGTAGATATTTAGGTAAATAACTTTATAAATAACAAGTGTAGTTTAAAAAAATCTTTCCAATTCCCTCTGCTTTTGAACAGTTAAAATGCTGCATAGATTGGAGGTTGCAGATTTTTTTCTTCATTTTTTGTTTCCATTCTTGAACAGTTTATAACGAAAATATATTGCATTTTAGGGATGTTTGCATGCGGGGATATTGCAAATTGGCAATGTGGAAATGAATGCCTCATTCCACATTTTTTTTATTAGTGTTTCTGAATCCTAAATTTACACTAGAAATTTGCCCCTCCTTTCATATAATTCAAATCATCACAATACAGCAAACATATAATGCCTCATTTGGCACAGTAATGCACAGTACCTATGGCTGACAGTGTGCACATGACATAGCAGCATATTTACCCTCAAATGTGTGAATATTGAGAAATTTCTTAAAGCTGTAGCATAAATAATTAAATATATTTGAACAACTGTAACTTCAAGAAAGATCCTTAATTAATTTTAACTACTGAGATATTGGTTATAAAGGAAATATAGTTTAAGTATAATAGTGTTTTCCCTTTTTGTCTTAGTTTTCAGACAATGGCCTCGTCCAGTTTCAAACTGTGGCTGAGAACGAGCAGTATCTGCTCCCGTCTCCTCCTGCTGGCGGTTTTCCTGATGACATGAATTTGGCGCTGTTGGCTGCTTTCTGGGATGACGCTGACCTCACCCAAGGAAATGGAAAGCTTCACTATCAGGTTAGATGCAATCAAGATGACTTTCATAGTTTTTTACTGAGGGGGTAATGTTGAAGTTTTGACTCAAAGTCATTGTATCACAATTAGCTTCATATATTTCTGCTATTTTTTATCACCTTTTTTTTTAGGAATACCATAACCAGGATGTGTTGGATGTTTACTCCCAGGTAGTGTTTAATCGTACAGCAGATGAAGTGACAATATTCGAGCGTCTGAGAGACAAGCCTGCATTTTTCCCAGCCTGGATCCTCAAGATCACATGGGATCATGTGATGCCAGTCTCCTACCAGAAGATCAACTTCTCAGAGGTTGATATTTGTTTCTTTTAACTACACTTGCAACCAGTACTTACCTACATACTCAAACTACAGAAGTATTGGCACACACAGCAAAAGCTGCACATGCAAAAAAATTTTAATTTTTACCTCATTGTCAATACTTCAAAACTCATGAAACTCAACAGTGTCAGTCCCAGTTTTTGTGGAATGAAACATGAGAAAATGCATTTATCTTTGGGGTTTAAGACGTTTTAAGGGCCCTCCCTATTTCTGAGATCTTATATAATTTGAAAGGTGTGACGAAGATGGGAGTGTTACTGTTTGCTTGCATACTTGTCCTACATTCTTGTGAAGTGTAAGTTGAGCCCTTTGATTTGTAAGCTGAAAGAAAAACTAGTGGTCAGTTATATTTCCTAAACAGTCTTACTTTTTGGCCCAGTTTTAGTTCTTCCACTTGGTCCTACTCCTGTCCTCTTTTTTTTTGGGAATCAAGGGGAGCCTTTGGACCCAAAAACCCCAGCTGAAGATAACCACTACTCCATAATCCCAGCTGAAAAGGCAATCAAGCATCTCCGCAAAATGGAGGGCTAGGGCCAAATTGTAGGGATCAAAAGGAAGAAATGGGATTAGTCTTTTATAGGCTACAGCTTTGGCACCACCTAGAGGCTGCTATCTCTGCTCTCTTTTTTTCTGAGGCCTTCTTGTGAATGGAACAGAGTTAAAAGAAGGGTGATTACAACTAAATATCACAGTTAGTGGAGCTTTTGAATTAGTCACATACTTCATGGTGTCACAACCAGACTGAGAGCTCTGATTTGTTATTTCCAGACCAACACTTTCCAGTGCATCCTGACTACAGACGGCGCAAGATCATTTGCCCTCCTGAGATATGGCGAGATGAACTGGGGTCCTGGCCTGAGGCAGTTTCACGATGCCCTCATCGGCTACACTGATGGAAAAACTTCTGTCCAAGAGAACACTGTCCCCCCAGAAAATCTTTTTGGACCGGGGGGCAGATATAGGCCCCAGGAGGTGAAGGGAACCCTAGGGAATTTAGGCCAGCTTGTGTACGATTTGACAGGGCCGCAAGGGTTGGACACTGATCCCAGAATCAAGTGCCAGGCATGGGCAATGAAGGAGCCCGACCCTTCTAAGTGGATGTTGGTGCCGTCTTCCTGTCCCTGTACCCGTACTCAGGCTCTGGAGGACCTGTCATTCCTACAGGATGTCACAGATGACGGTCCAACAGTGAAAAAGCTGAGTAGTCAACGTTGGGGGGATGCTCCAGGACACATTTTTAGGTCACTTCTGTCTAACAGATTTGGTGCAGGGAAAAGGTGTGTTTATGAGCCAGATGGTCCCTTGCTGGGTGGGTACAATGAACGCTACTACTTTGGACACAGCATACAGAAATACATCGGTAAGACTCGTACCACCTTTTAGTCTATAACAAATAATCCATCTCACCAAAACCATGTGCTTTAACTGAAAGCATTTCACAAAACTTTTCTCTGCAGATGAGGATCTCCTACCATTTCAGTGGTGTTGCATTGAGTCTTCTTTGTGCCAGCTTTACCTCAACAAGAGGCCTATGGACCGTTGCCAAGGTTACAGCTGGACCACCCCTGGTGGCTTTCTATTACCAAAGAAGGCAACACAGGGCACTGGTGAGTAAACATATAGCTATTACAAACCAACAGGACACAACATGCTGCTAAGTTATCAGAGGTAATTTCCATTGACTTCTTCACTCACTGGCCACTTAAAAGGGGGCACCCTGGTAGTCCCTTTTTCCTTCTGAACTGCATTAATTCTTCTGGATGATAATGCAACAAGGTGTCAGAAGATGATACATTGTGGTCATAAAGGGATGGACATGATCAGGAACAATACAGAAGTAGACAGTGGTGTTTAAATCACACCATGTTGGTAAGAAGGGGCCCAAAGTGTGCCAAGAAAACCTTCCCCTCACCATTTTACCACCAGCAGTCTGAAGTGTTGATACAAGGCAGTATGGTTCCATGCTTTCATGTTGTTTTTCCTGAAATTCTGCTGAAATTTCTGAGACTCATCGAGCCAGGCAGTGTGTTTCCCTCTTGTACTGCCCAGTTCTGGTGAGTCAATGTGAATTGTAGTCTCGGTTTCCTGTTCTTAGCGAACAGGAGTATGGTCCTCTGCTGCTTCAAGGCTGACATGGTGTGTGTTAAGAGATACTATTCTGCATTCCTCACTTAGAACCAGTGCTTATTTGACTTCCTGTTGCCTTTCTACCATTTCCAACTAGTCTGTCCATTATCTTCTGACATCAACAAGATAGACAAGCGAACAATTCTCTAGACATGATTGATGGTTGTATTCACACCACGAACCATGCCACATTCAAGTCCCCTAAATCTTCTTTCTTCCTCATTATGATTCTCAGCTTGAACTTGAGCTGGTCATCTTCACCTCAAAACACATGTCAAGTTGCTACCATGTGATTGGCTGATTTGATATTTGTGTTCATAAATAACCAAACAGTACCTAATAAAGCAACCTGTGTGTGTGAGTATACTGTCTGTAGAATATGACTTTAAAAGAAAAAAATTCTCTTGCAGCAATGGTGTACGGCAGCCTCCATTTCATCACCTTCGATGGGACGGAATACTCCTTTAAAGCCCTGGGAGAGTTTGTGATATTGCGTCTTTCATCTGCCACTGGCTCCAATATCTTCACCCTGCAAGGACAGACTGAGAAGCTGCACACAGACACAAGGGGGATCATTGAAGTCCCAGTGGTGGTTCGCATGGCAGCTTTCCATCAAGGCATTGGCAAGGTCAGGACAAGAGATTGAGCGATACTAGAGTGCACTAAAAAGAATAATTACATTTTTAGAAGGGTGTTATTTGACCTCTGAGTGTGTTAATTTAATCTGAGATTAGGATATTGATGCTTTAAGTATTTCCTGGCTCAACATAAGTATCAAATTGAGCAGAAAAGGAAAAACAATTTCACTCTGCATTTAAAAAAAGTTACTTTTTAAGATTTTTCTGCATTGCTCTTTATTGTTATTGAACATTTTGGATCAGAAAGCAGATCTTCAAGGAGAAATATCCCCAACTCCTTACTAATGCTGTACCATTCTTCAGGTTGAATGGAGGTGTTCAGAGAAGGAGAGTGGACTGAACATTTTTGTGAATGATGTTGAAATACCAATCAGAGTTGGTAATAATCACTGCACACAACAACACTTATTGCATGCAGTTAACAACAAAACTGTCACTAATACATTATTCATGTCCATTCAGGTGTGGTGTATGTGGGTGAGGGTGATTCAGCCATACGCTGTGTCTCGGTGAATCGCTGCGCAGCTGTGTATGCTGGGGGTCTCCATGTTGTGGTGTGGCGGAGCGTGGGCTACAGTCAGCTGGCGGCCATGGTGGAGGCCCCTCAGATGTTCTACAACCGTACTGTGGGTCTCATGGGTCTGTGGAGCTCCAACGGCTCTGATGATTTCCTCATGTCAGATGGCAAGATCCTTCCCTCAGAGGGCCTCAAACCCCCCGCAGAGAAGCTTCATAACTTCGGCATGTCCTGTAAGTTAAGTTTGGAGGAATAAACTAATATATTTTCATAACTGTTGTTGTATTGAGTAACATAAAGTTAAGCATTAAAGGTAATATACTTTGAAGTTAATTTGATATGGCAGCCAGGAGTTACAGGGAGGCAAAAAAAAAATCACAGTCCTGTACTTTTAAATATTGTTTAGCACTTTAAAGGGGTCCTATTATGGTATTTTGAGTTTTCTGAGCTTTCTACAGTGTTACAGGGTTGAATCCTCATCAGACATGCGAACGGCACTGTTTTTTATCACCTAAACGCATGTTTGAGTTTGAGTTCCAGCACTATCTCTGTTCGGTTTCCATGGTGATGAAAAACGCGTCATTTTAGAGAGTTTTTTTCTACTTGGAAATCCTTGTGACGTCATGGGGGATAAGGTTCGGTGATTGGTGACCTTCTCCTGGTTAACAAGGGCATGTACAAATACATCAGGTGGGTGGAAAACGTCGATAAAAATTATTTCCAACGATGGCTGGTGAGTTTACCAAAGAGAGACATCCTGCTGCATTCGTTGCTGTGGGTTGCTGTTTCCCACTTTGTTTTCAGGGTCTGATTCAGGTTCCAACATGTAGGCCTGAATGCTATGTGTTGACATTGTATTTAGTTGTTTTTATTGAGTTCATATTAGCCTAATCCTTCTGTTTATGAGACGTTAAAATGACGGCAAAAGCAGTTGCAGTGCGCGCTCCCGATGTAGTGCAGTGGCAGCTGACCAATCAGTGGTAACTTATATCTGGCGAGAGGCGGGGCTTAATGCAGAAGAATCTCAATCCACTCGTTTTGCCCACAGGCTGATCTGACAGCCTACGGAGAGGGTCAATCTGAAGTAAATAAAGCGATTTGGGCTCAGAAATAAAAATAAATGAGCCTGAAATGCACATAATAGTTCCACTTTAAGACCAGACATTTGGTGTCAGTATACACAACAGTCTAGGAATAAAAACCAGATGACTATAACCACAGATAAAACAACATAACCTTCGTCAAAATGCAGATGTATTGTGAAAGACCGGGTTTCATGATTGGTTAGCATGATTGGTTAGCCCGTAGCCTTTAGTAACAAAAACTTTCAGTATAAATGTCACTGAGGTTTGTAGCCTTCCTTTCAATCACATCTGCAGCATTTCCATCATGGAGCTTAGCTTGTTATAGCTTAATTCTTTTCCTATTTAGCCATTTTGTTAGGATTGTTGCTGTGTTGTTTGGTGTCAAAGAGTCTGTTTACATGAGAATCAAAATCTAATCACTGGACATAATGAGACGAGTCTACACATACTTCTGAAATGCGACATTGGAAAAGGTCTGTTCCACATCTTTCTGTATATAATTATATTTCTTCTGTTGTACCAGAACCAACATTCTTTTGAGTTTATCTCCTTTATGTCTCTGGTTCTGGTTCTGCTGTGCCTACAGATGCTGCAAAGTTGACTTCACTTCCCACAACAGACTTTGGTTTTCTTGTAGATGCCAACAGAATGGACTGTGTTGCATTTCCAGTCTATTCTGTTGTCAAGCTGAACGCTTACTTGCATGCAGCCACCACCTTCACCTCTTCTCCAAGGATGCAAATGTTTTGTTTATGCTTGTTCCTCCTGAAGTCAACAATCCTCTCTTTTGTTTTATTTATATTTAAGATGAGAGGACTGACCAGTTCTCTGTACGCAACTTCTTGCTCATCACTGATACTACAACTGCAGAGTAATCAGAGTATTTCTGCAGATGTCAGACTGAAGAGTTATATTGGAAGTCTGAGGTAGTGGTTGCCAACCTATTCGCCATAAAAAACCCCTTCAAACAAAGTGCCATGGACCCCTAGTCCTTTTCTGTCCTTTTTAATAAACTTAAGATAAATGTGAATAAATGATCTGCACTGTGGTGTTTTTCAGACCTTTTTCTTAATGAAATGATGCAGAAAAAAAATCAAAGTTACCGGGGTAGGGATGAACTATTCAGCTATGACCTACTAACTAATAACACACATGGTACATGGATCCCACTGATCAGATACACAAGGTGCGGCCAGCAATTTTTTTTCTTTTTACTAAGGATTTAAGTTTTTAAATATTTAGTTGAGGCTACACAGGTGTGTGTAGTCAAAGCCTTGTGGACCCGCTGTGCTCTTTGCAGTCTTTCATGAAAATATTTTTGTTAGAAGACATTTTTACAAATAAAAACAGGAAAATTCTAAAGACTACTGACTGATTAAACATTTAGAGTAAATAAAACAAAATAACATAAACAACACATGTAAATAAATAGAATGGAAAAAGCTGTAGATTTTTAATTTAATTTAGTAGTTTATTGTAGATTTTTGGTTTGATAGAAAAATAATTTATATAAAAATATGTACATAAAAAATAAATAATTTATTCTGAATTGAAAAATATATTCTAAATTATTAACTAAGCTAAGGTAACTAAATTAAATAATGTCATCAACTAACTAAGCTAAGAATGTAATTTATTAACTAACTAACAGAAAGGAATTTGTTAACCTACCTACCTACCTACCTACCTACCTACCTACATAACTAACTAACTAACTAACTAACTAACTAACAAGATGAATTGACTAACTTAACAAACTGAGGTAAAATGTACCTTATTAACTAACTAACTAACTAACTAACTAACTAACTAACTAACTAACTAACTAACTAAAGAAATTACTAACTTAATAAAACAAAGCTAAAAACTTACATTAACTAACTAACTAACCAGCTAACTAACTAACAAACTAACTAAGTAAGCTTAAAAGTACCTTACTAACTAACAAACTAACTAACTAACTAGAGAAATTACGAACTTAATAAAACAAAGCTAAAACTTACATTAACTAACTAACAAACTAACTTACTAACTAACTTGACTTAATAAACTAAGCTAAAAAAAAAGTACCTTACTAACTAACTAACTAACTAGACTTACTTAATAAACTAAGCTAAAAATGTACCTTACTTACTTACTAACTAACTAACTAACTAAACAATATGACTAAACTAAGTAACTACTTAAAAACTAACTAAACACTGTGGAATATTGAGTAATAATACTAACTATACATGTAGTGTGTGTGTGTATGTGTGTGTGTGTGTGTGTGTGTGTGTGTGTGTGTGTGTGTGTGTGTGTGTGTGTGTGTGTGTAGTACCAGTTAAGTTAGCTGATACTAAACATTAAACAGCACTTTGGAAGATGGAAGGCCTCCCAGTGCACCCAGCAGTGTACATGTGCAGCTGTGGACCAAGTGGGCCTTTTCCACTAAGCTGTCTGAAAAGACCAAACGCAGCGCCTGGTCTCTGGGAATACAGTTGCTTTTGCACAGGTGGAGAAACGCGTGCTTGGGAAGCTGGTCCATGCTCTCTGTGACCTTTAAGTCATATCCCTCCACTTCAGCCCAGATGATCCGGCACAGCTCCCTGACCTGGCTTTTCAGATGCTGAGGATCCATGGAATAATAACCAGCCTGACGGACCAGGATTTTAGTCAGTCTGTAAACAAACCAACGAACTGCTTGTTGACGTTCTTCTTTCTCTGCCGGAAGACAATCCTGGTTCTTCAGAAAAATTGGCTGGCCTGTCTGGGCATCCACAAAGTCAGCGGCTGGTTCTCGCGATGTTTGCTTGGAGTGAGGTTCAGATCTTCTGGTTGAGGTCTGGGTTTGTGTGGACTGGACCTTCATCTTCTCTGCATCCAAACAGGGCTTTATCTTGGATTTGCCAACAAACGAGGAAAACCCTCTGGTGTTGGCAGATGTCTTTGGGGGTTTCAGCAAGGCCTTTTTAAAGCAGGAGACAACACATCTGTCGCTGTCTGGGAGCTTTGAATAAAGTAAAATCAGGGCATATTTACCCTGAACCTTTGTTTTCCTGCAAAAGGCATCGAAAATGGTTTCGTGAAGCTTGTTAAGTCTTTCTGGAGAGAGTACAAAATGGTGTCTTTCAACCTGTGTCCAGATTTGAGGGAAGAGCCACGTGAAGGTGTTCTGAAGCTGTTGAGGAGTCGATCCCGTCTCTGAGTGAGAAACGGCCTGGTTAATGAGGTTTTCCAGGATTGACCCAACAGCGGTTTTATAGCTGTCGGCCTTCTCTGGTGCATTCTCCTCACCAGATGTTACAGGAGAATATCCTCCTTCTGTTTTGGCGTCCTCAACATCTTTGACCTCAACATCAGACTCGGCGGTGATGATCCGTTCGTCTTCAGAGTCTGATGTGTTATTGTCTGGCTCCGGCTGTGCCATCAGACTGCCTACGGTCTGGTCTGGTTCTTTCCTGATGGCTGTCCGTGTAGATGACAGAAACTTGATGTACGGTTTCATCAGGGCTTTCTGAAAAGCGGAGACAATCAGGTGGTCTTTGTCTTCTTCATACATGGCCATCAGCAGATCGTCACCATTTAATTTAAGACAAATCTTCCTAAAGATGGTCTTGTGAAGACTGTCTAACCTTTTAGGTGAGAGATTAAAATCTCGTCCCTGAACCTCTGCCCAGATTTTCTCAAAAAGCCGTGAGCTGGTGTCTTTCAGTTCTTGTGCAGACAACTCGATCCATGAGTTGGAAATGGCTTTTGAGATCAGCTTAACAAGGACGTTATGAACAGCTGTTTTGTACTCTGTCTCTTTATCTGCTGACTTCTGGTCATGCTCCTCCTTACACGTCGGGGAATTAATCCCATCGACTTTTACCTTGACTCCAGTGGCATCCTCCATTTGATGGCAAACTCTGGAGGTCTCTGTGGGATCAAACTGCTTCGGGATCACCTTTGATGTCTTTCTTCTGGAGAAAACGTGAAGTTTCTTCATCATGGTTGCACGTTTGGGTTGTGCGCTGGTTTCTGGAGCAGCTGGTTCAACATCCCAACAGATTTTAACTGGCATCCCTGGGATGCGGTGAAGAACATTTGGATTATGTTCCTCTTCATGTATCAAAGAAAGGATGTTTTCTTCGACTCTTGTGACTCCTCCGGAGGTTTCTGCGAGACCGTTCTGCAATGGGATCACAGATGTCTTTTTTCCAAAGAAAGTCTTGAGCTTCTTCATGGCGGTCTTGCATGTGAGCTTTACGCTGGAGTCTGGAGCGACTGTCTCGCTGTCCCAACAGATTGGTGACGACATATCTGCAGTGTGGTTAAAGGGGTTCAGATGAATCAGTTCTGTGGGAAAAGGACTATTTCCCAAAATCAGAAACTGATAACAATCTGAGGATAAATGAATTGTGTCTTTTGGTTGTCTAAAACGAGGATGTCTCAGCGTGGAAAGGATTAATCAAAATCACGATCCTGCATCTGTTCTGAAATTTCCTACCGAGCTGAACTGAGGTTAGAGAAGTCAGATATTTGGAATGCAGCCTTTGATACATCATCGTATATGTATTAGAGGAACTGTGTTCCATAAGCCCCGCCCACAACACGGGGTCTCTCGTGCCAGCAGCAGTCACGTAGCTGCATTGACGTCACTGACTCAGAGTTTCAAACCAACCTGTGCAAACTCCGTGGCGCTCTGCTGTTACCAAGTGGCAACCTCCGGCAGTTAAAAGTGAAGCCTATGTGGAAGTGTATAAAACTGCAGTTCCCCCTTCATCCACTAGGAAGAACGTAGGACAACTGCGGTTTTTAGCCTGTTAACAACGTGACTTAGCTTCAGCCCACTTACCTCCGTTAGCTGGTTAGCTCTCGTTATCTCGGGGTTAGCTTGGTTAGCTTTTAGCTACAGAAAGCTCGGAGTTCGCTCGATATCAATCATCCGCTATGACGCTCACGGCTGCCCTCTCAGCTCCACCTCTTTGCCCATATTTGTATTTTCCGGGCGAGACGACACGCATGACGCTGCCAACATGGCGACGGTAGGAACCGCCCACCAAGCTTTAATTCAGTTCTTCAGAAACCTATGGGTGATGTCACGGAGGCTCCGTCCATCTCTTTATATACAGTCTATGGCTGTGACAGTGGATGAAGATGTTTGTAAACATCTCATACTGAAAGCAGGTTTCACGGCTCGTGGAGTCATCATAGACTGTCACGCTGGATTTGAAAGAGCATGGTGGCCTCCATCGTCACCCTGGCCCGGACTGGCCCACGGGAGGAGTGGGACAATTTCCGGTACTCTATACTGACTGGGCTGATTGTCCGGTTTGGAGTTTTTTGGTTTTGTTAGTTGTCACTCAAAGCTAAGTGGACATTTTTTTTAAAAAAGAATAATCAAAAGTAAAGCATTAGAGGTAATATACTTTGAAGTTAATTTTATGCGGCAGCAAGGAGTTACAGGGAGGCAAAAAAAAAAAAAAAAAATCACAGTCCTGTGCTTTTATTTATTGTTTAGCTCTTTAAAGGGGTCCTATTATGGTATTTTGAGTTTTCTGAGCTTTCTACAGTGTTACAGTGTTGAATCCTTATCAGACATGCGAACGGCGCTGTTTTTTATCACCTAAATGCATGTTTGAGTTTGAGTTCCAGCACTATCTCTGTTCGGTTTACTTGGCGACGAAAAACGCGTCATTTTAGAGAGTTTTTTCTACTTGGAAATCCTTGTGACGTCCCGGGGGATAAGGTTCGGTGATTGGTTACCTTCTCCTGGTTAACAAGGGCATGTACAAATACATCAGGCGGGTGGAAAACGTCGGATAAAGTTATTTCCAACGATGGCTGGTGAGTTTACCAAAGAGAGACATCCTGCTGCATTCGTTGCTGTGGGTTGCTGTTTCCCACTTTGTTTTCAGGGTCTGATTCAGGTTCCAACATGTAGGGCTGAATGCTATGTGTTGACATTGTATTTAGTTGTTTTTATTGAGTTCATATTAGCCTAATTCTTCTGTTTATGAGACGTTACAATGACGGCGAAAGCAGTTGCGGTGCGCGCTCCCGATGTAGTGCAGTGGCGGGAGGTGGGGTTTAATGCAGCAGAGTTTCAATCCACTCGTTTTGCCCACAGGCTGATCTAGCAGCCTACGAAGAGGGTTGGTCTGAAGTAAATAAAGCGATTTTTGACAATAACTCGATCAATCCCAGGCCCTTCTGGGCTCAGAAATAAAAATAAATGAGCCTGAAATGCACATAATAGTTCCACTTTAAGACAAGACATTTGGTGTCAGTATACACAACAGTCTAGGAATAAAAACCAGATGACTATAACCACATATAAAACAACAAAACATTAGTCAAAATGCAGATGTATTGTGAAAGACCGGGTTTCATGATTTGTTAGCATGATTCGTTAGCGTGATTGGTTAGCCCGTAGCCTTTAGTAACAAAAACTTTCAGTATAAATGTCACTGAGGTTTGTAGCCTTCCTTCCAAGCACAGCTGCAGCATTTCCATCATGGAGCTTAGCTTGTTATAGCTTAATTCTTTTCCTATTTAGCCATTTTGTTAGGTTTGTTGCTGTGTTGTTTGATGTCAAAGAGTCTGTTTACATGAGAATCAAAATCTAATCACTGGACATAATGAGACGAGTCTACACATACTTCTGAAATGCGACATTGGAAAAGGTCTGCTCCACATTTTTCTGTATATAATTATATTTCTTCTGTTGTACCAGAACCAACATTCTTTTGAGATTGTTTATCTCCTTTATGTCTCTGGTTCTGGTTCTGCTGCGCCTGCAGATGCTGCAAAGTTGACTGCACTTCCCACAACAGACTTTGGTTTTCTTGTAGATGCCAACAGAATGGACTGTGTTGCATTTCCAGTCTATTCTGTTGTCAAGCTGAACGCTTACTTGCATGCAGCCACCACCTTCACCTCTTCTCCAAGGATGCAAATGTTTTGTTTATGCTTGTTCCTCCTGAAGTCAACAATCCTCTCTTTTGTTTTACTTATATTTAAGATGAGAGGACTGACCAGTTCTCTGTACGCAACTTCTTGCTCATCACTGATACACCCTACAACTGCAGAGTAATAAGAGTATTTCTGCAGATGTCAGACTGAAGAGTTATATTGGAAGTCTGAGGTAGTGGTTGCCAACCTATTCGCCATAAAAACCCCCTTCAAACAAAGTGCCATGGACCCCCTAGTCCTTTTCTATCCTTTTTATAAAACTAAAGTAAAGATAAATGTGAACAAATGATCTGCACTGTGGTGTTTTTCAGACCTTTTTCTTAATGAAATGATGCAGAAAAAAAATCAAAGTTACCGGGGTAGGGATGAACTATTCAGCTATGACCGACTAACTAATAACACACATGGTACATGGATCCAACTGATCAGATACACAAGGTGCGGCCAGCTATTTTTTTTCTTTTTACTAAGGATTTAAGTTTTTAAATATTTAGTTGAGGCTACACAGGTGTGTGTAGTCAAAGCCTTGTGGACCCGCTGTGCTCTTTGCAGTCTTTCATGAAAATATTTTTGTTAGAAGACATTTTTACAAATAAAAACAGGAAAATTCTAAAGACTACTGACTGATTAAACATTTAGAGTAAATAAAACAAAATAACATAAACAACACATGTAAATAAATAGAATGGAAAAAGCTGTAGATTTTTAATTTAATTTAGTAGTTTATTGTAGATTTTTGGTTTGATAGAAAAATAATTTATATAAAAATATGTACATAAAAAATAAATAATTTATTCTGAATTGAAAAATATATTCTAAATTATTAACTAAGCTAAGGTAACTAAATTAAATAATGTCATCAACTAACTAAGCTAAGAATGTAATTTATTAACTAACTAACAGAAAGGAATTTGTTAACCTACCTACCTACCTACCTACCTACCTACCTACCTACCTACCTACCTACCTAACTAACTAACTAAATATCTAAATATCTAAATAACGAACAAGATGAATTAACTAACTTAACAAACTGAGGTAAAATGTACCTTATTAACTAACTAACTAACTAACGAAAGAAATTACTAACTTAATAAAACAAAGCTAAAAACTTACATTAACTAACTAACTAACTAACCAACTAACCAACCAACTAACTAACTAACTAAGCTTAAAAGTACCTTACTAACTAACTAACTAACTAGAGAAATTACTAACTTAATAAAACAAAGCTAAAACTTACATTAACTAACTAACAAACTAACTTACTAACTAACTTGACTTAATAAACTAAGCTAAAAAAAAAGTACCTTACTAACTAACTAACTAACTAGACTTACTTAATAAACTAAGCTAAAAATGTACCTTACTTACTTACTAACTAACTAACTAACTAACTAAACAATATGACTAAACTAAGTAACTACTTAAAAACTAACTAAACACTGTGGAATATTGAGTAATAATACTAACTATACATGTAGTGTGTGTGTGTGTGTGTGTGTGTGTGTGTGTAGTACCAGTTAAGTTAACTGATACTAAACATTAAACAGCACTTTGGAAGATGGAAGGCCTCCCAGTGCACCCAGCAGTGTACATGTGCAGCTGTGGACCAAGTGGGCCTTTTCCACTAAGCTGTCTGAAAAGACCAAACGCAGTGCCTGGTCTCTGGGAATACAGTTGCTTTTGCACAGGTGGAGAAATGCGTGCTTGGGAAGTTGGTCCATGCTCTCTGTGACCTTTAAGTCATATCCCTCCACTTCAGCCCAGATGATCCGACACAGCTCCCTGACCTGGCTTTTCAGATGCTGAGGATCCATGGAATAATAACCAGCCTGACGGACCAGGATTTTAGTCAGTCTGTAAACAAACCAACGAACTGCTTGTTGACGTTCTTCTTTCTCTGCCGGAAGACAATCCTGGTTCTTCAGAAAAATTGGCTGGCCTGTCTGGGCATCCACAAAGTCAGCGGCTGGTTCTCGCGATGTTTGCTTGGAGTGAGGTTCAGATCTTCTGGTTGAGGTCTGGGTTTGTGTGGACTGGACCTTCATCTTCTCTGCATCCAAACAGGGCTTTATCTTGGATTTGCCAACAAACGAGGAAAACCCTCTGGTGTTGGCAGATGTCTTTGGGGGTTTCAGCAAGGCCTTTTTAAAGCAGGAGACAACACATCTGTCGCTGTCTGGGAGCTTTGAATAAAGTAAAATCAGGGCATATTTACCCTGAACCTTTGTTTTCCTGCAAAAGGCATCGAAAATGGTTTCGTGAAGCTTGTTAAGTCTTTCTGGAGAGAGTACAAAATGGTGTCTTTCAACCTGTGTCCAGATTTGAGGGAAGAGCCACGTGAAGGTGTTCTGAAGCTGTTGAGGAGTCGATCCCGTCTCTGAGTGAGAAACGGCCTGGTTAATGAGGTTTTCCAGGATTGACCCAACAGCGGTTTTATAGCTGTCGGCCTTCTCTGGTGCATTCTCCTCACCAGTTGTTACAGGAGAATATCCTCCTTCTGTTTTGGCGTCCTCAACATCTTTGACCTCAACATCAGACTCGGCGGTGATGATCCGCTCGTCTTCAGAGTCTGATGTGTTATTGTCTGGCTCCGGCTGTGCCATCAGACTGCCTACGGTCTGGTCTGGTTCTTTCCTGATGGCTGTCCGTGTAGATGACAGAAACTTGATGTACGGTTTCATCAGGGCTTTCTGAAAAGCGGAGACAATCAGGTGGTCTTTGTCTTCTTCATACATGGCCATCAGCAGATCGTCACCATTTAATTTAAGACAAATCTTCCTAAAGATGGTCTTGTGAAGACTGTCTAACCTTTTAGGTGAGAGATTAAAATCTCGTCCCTGAACCTCTGCCCAGATTTTCTCAAAAAGCCGTGTGCTGGTGTCTTTCAGTTCTTGTGCAGACAACTCGATCCATGAGTTGGAAATGGCTTTTGAGATCAGCTTAACAAGGACGTTATGAACAGCTGTTTTGTACTCTGTCTCTTTATCTGCTGACTTCTGGTCATGCTCCTCCTTACACGTCGGGGAATTAATCCCATCGACTTTTACCTTGACTCCAGTGGCATCCTCCATTTGATGGCAAACTCTGGAGGTCTCTGTGGGATCAAACTGCATCGGGATCACCTTTGATGTCTTTCTTCTGGAGAAAACGTGAAGTTTCTTCATCATGGTTGCACGTTTGGGTTGTGCGCTGGTTTCTGGAGCAGCTGGTTCAACATCCCAACAGATTTTAACTGGCATCCCTGGGATGCGGTGAAGAACATTTGGATTATGTTCCTCTTCATGTGTCAAAGAAAGGATGTTTTCTTCGACTCTTGTGACTCCTCCGGAGGTTTCTGCGAGACCGTTCTGCAATGGGATCACAGATGTCTTTTTTCCAAAGAAAGTCTTGAGCTTCTTCATGGCGGTCTTGCATGTGAGCTTTACGCTGGAGTCTGGAGCGGCTGTCTCGCTGTCCCAACAGATTGGTGACGACATATCTGCAGTGTGGTTAAAGGGGTTCAGATGAATCAGTTCTGACGGAAAAGGACTATTTCCCAAAATCAGAAACTAATAACAATCTGAGGACAAATGAATTGTGTCTTTTGGTTGTCTAAAACGAGGATGTCTCAATGTGAAAAGGATTAATCAAAATCACGATCCTGCATCTGTTCTGAAATTTTCTACCGAGCTGAACTGAGGTTAGAGAAGTCAGATATTTGGAATGCAGCCTTTGATACATCATCGTATACGTATTAGAGGAACGGTGTTCCAAAAGCCCCGCCCACAACACGGGGTCTCTCGTGCCAGCAGCAGTCACGTGGCTGCATTGACGTCACTGACTCAGAGTTTCAAACCAACCTGTGCAAACTCCGTGGCGCTCTGCTGTTACCAAGCGGCAACCTCCGGCAGTTAAAAGTGAAGCCTATGTGGAAGTGTATAAAACTGCAGTTCCCCCTTCATCCACTAGGAAGAACGTAGGACAACTGCGGTTTTTAGCCTGTTAACAACGTGACTTAGCTTCAGCCCACTTACCTCCGTTAGCTGGTTAGCTCTCGTTATCTCGGGGTTAGTTTGGTTAGCTTTTAGCTACAGAAAGCTCGGAGTTCGCTCGATATCAATCATCCGCTATGACGCTCACGGCTGCCCTCTCAGCTCCACCTCTTTGCCCATATTTGTATTTTCCGGGCGAGACGACACGCATGACGCTGCCAACATGGCGACGGTAGGAACCGCCCACCAAGCTTTAATTCAGTTCTTCAGAAACCTATGGGTGATGTCACGGAGGCTCCGTCCATCTCTTTATATACAGTCTATGGCTGTGACAGTGGATGAAGATGTTTGTAAACATCTCATACTGAAAGCAGGTTTCACGGCTCGTGGAGTCATCATAGACTGTCACGCTGGATTTGAAAGAGCATGGTGGCCTCCATCGTCACCCTGGCCCGGACTGGCCCACGGGAGGAGTGGGACAATTTCCGGTACTCTATACTGACTGGGCTGATTGTCCGGTCTGGAATTTTTTGGTTTTGTTAGTTGTCACTCAAAGCTAAGTGGACATTTTTTTAAAAAAAGAATAATCAAAAGTAAAGCATTAGAGGTAATATACTTTGAAGTTAATTTTATGCGGCAGCAAGGAGTTACAGGGAGGCAAAAAAAAAAAAAAAAATCACAATCCTGTGCTTTTATTTATTGTTTAGCTCTTTAAAGGGGTCCTATTATGGTATTTGGAGTTTTCTGAGCTTTCTACAGTGTTACAGTGTTGAATCCTCATCAGACATGCGAACGGCACTGTTTTTTATCACCTAAACGCATGTTTGAGTTTGAGTTCCAGCACTATCTCTGTTCGGTTTACATGGCGACGAAAAACGCGTCATTTTAGAGAGTTTTTTTCTACTTGGAAATCCTTGTGACGTCCCGGGGGATAAGGTTCGGTGATTGGTTACCTTCTACTGGTTAACAAGGGCATGTACAAATACATCAGGCGGGTGGAAAACGTGGGATAAAGTTATTTCCAACGATGGCTGGTGAGTTTACCAAAGAGAGACATCCTGCTGCATTCGTTGCTGTGGGTTGCTGTTTCCCACTTTGTTTTCAGGGTCTGATTCAGGTTCCAACATGTAGGGCTGAATGCTATGTGTTGACATTGTATTTAGTTGTTTTTATTGAGTTCATATTAGCCTAATTCTTCTGTTTATGAGACGTTACAATGACGGCGAAAGCAGTTGCGGTGCGCGCTCCCAATGTAGTGCAGTGGTGGGAGGCGGGGTTTAATGCAGAAGAGTTTCAATCCACTCGTTTTGCCCACAGGCTGATCTAGCAGCCCTACGGAGAGGGTTGGTCTGAAGTAAATAAAGCAATTTTTGACAATAACTCGATCAATCCCAGGCCCTTCTGGGCTCAGAAATAAAAATAAATGAGCCTGAAATGCACATAATAGTTCCACTTTAAGACCAGACATTTGGTGTCAGTATACACAACAGTCTAGGAATAAAAACCAGATGACTATAACCACATATAAAACAACAAAACATTAGTCAAAATGCAGATGTATTGTGAAAGACCGGGTTTCATGATTTGTTAGCATGATTCGTTAGCATGATTGGTTAGCCCGTAGCCTTTAGTAACAAAAACTTTCAGTATAAATGTCACTGAGGTTTGTAGCCTTCCTTCCAAGCACAGCTGCAGCATTTCCATCATGGAGCTTAGCTTGTTATAGCTTAATTCTTTTCCTATTTAGCCATTTTGTTAGGTTTGTTGCTGTGTTGTTTGATGTCAAAGAGTCTGTTTACATGAGAATCAAAATCTAATCACTGGACATAATGAGACGAGTCTACACATACTTCTGAAATGCGACATTGGAAAAGGTCTGCTCCACATTTTTCTGTATATAATTATATTTCTTCTGTTGTACCAGAACCAACATTCTTTTGAGTTTGTTTATCTCCTTTATGTCTCTGGTTCTGGTTCTGCTGCGCCTGCAGATGCTGCAAAGTTGACTGCACTTCCCACAACAGACTTTGGTTTTCTTGTAGATGCCAACAGAATGGACTGTGTTGCATTTCCAGTCTATTCTGTTGTCAAGCTGAACGCTTACTTGCATGCAGCCACCACCTTCACCTCTTCTCCAAGGATGCAAATGTTTTGTTTATGCTTGTTCCTCCTGAAGTCAACAATCCTCTCTTTTGTTTTACTTATATTTAAGATGAGAGGACTGACCAGTTCTCTGTACGCAACTTCTTGCTCATCACTGATACACCCTACAACTGCAGAGTAATCAGAGTATTTCTGCAGATGTCAGACTGAAGAGTTATATTGGAAGTCTGAGGTAGTGGTTGCCAACCTATTCGCCATAAAAAACCCCTTCAAACAAAGTGCCATGGACCCCCTAGTCCTTTTCTGTCCTTTTTATAAAACTAAAGTAAAGATAAATGTGAACAAATGATCTGCACTGTGGTGTTTTTCAGACCTTTTTCTTAATGAAATGATGCAGAAAAAAAAATCAAAGTTACCGGGGTAGGGATGAACTATTCAGCTATGACCGACTAACTAAAAACACACATAGTACATGGATCCAACTGATCAGATACACAAGGTGCGGCCAGCTATTTTTTTTTCTTTTTTTACTAAGGATTTAAGTTTTTAAATATTTAGTTGAGGCTACACAGGTGTGTGTAGTCAAAGCCTTGTGGACCCGCTGTGCTCTTTGCAGTCTTTCATGAAAATATTTTTGTTAGAAGACATTTTTACAAATAAAAACAGGAAAATTCTAAAGACTACTGACTGATTAAACATTTAGAGTAAATAAAACAAAATAACATAAACAACACATGTAAATAAATAGAATGGAAAAAGCTGTAGATTTTTTATTTAATTTAGTAGTTTATTGTAGATTTTTGGTTTGATAGAAAAATAATTTATATAAAAATATGTACATAAAAAATAAATAATTTATTCTGAATTGAAAAATATATTCTAAATTATTAACTAATCTAAGGTAACTAAATTAAATAATGTCATCAACTAACTAAGCTAAGAATGAAATTTATTAACTAACTAACAGAAAGGAATTTGTTAACCTACCTACCTACCTACCTACCTACCTAACTAACTAACTAACTAACTAACTATCTAAATATCTAAATAACGAACAAGATGAATTGACTAACTTAACAAACTGAGGTAAAATGTACCTTATTAACTAACTAACTAACTAAAGAAATTACTAACTTAATAAAACAAAGCTAAAAACTCACATTAACTAACTAACTAACCAGCTAACTAACTAACTAAGTAAGCTTAAAAGTACCTTACTAACTAACTAACTAACTAACTAACTAACTAGAGAAATTACGAACTTAATAAAACAAAGCTAAAACTTACATTAACTAACTAACAAACTAACTTACTAACTAACTTGACTTAATAAACTAAGCTAAAAAAGTACCTTACTAACTAACTAACTAACTAGACTTACTTAATAAACTAAGCTAAAAATGTACCTTACTTACTTACTAACTAACTAACTAACTAACTAAACAATATGACTAAACTAAGTAACTACTTAAAAACTAACTAAACACTGTGGAATATTGAGTAATAATACTAACTATACATGTAGTGTGTGTGTGTGTGTGTGTGTGTGTGTGTGTGTAGTACCAGTTAAGTTAACTGATACTAAACATTAAACAGCACTTTGGAAGATGGAAGGCCTCCCAGTGCACCCAGCAGTGTACATGTGCAGCTGTGGACCAAGTGGGCCTTTTCCACTAAGCTGTCTGAAAAGACCAAACGCAGTGCCTGGTCTCTGGGAATACAGTTGCTTTTGCACAGGTGGAGAAATGCGTGCTTGGGAAGTTGGTCCATGCTCTCTGTGACCTTTAAGTCATATCCCTCCACTTCAGCCCAGATGATCCGACACAGCTCCCTGACCTGGCTTTTCAGATGCTGAGGATCCATGGAATAATAACCAGCCTGACGGACCAGGATTTTAGTCAGTCTGTAAACAAACCAACGAACTGCTTGTTGACGTTCTTCTTTCTCTGCCGGAAGACAATCCTGGTTCTTCAGAAAAATTGGCTGGCCTGTCTGGGCATCCACAAAGTCAGCGGCTGGTTCTCGCGATGTTTGCTTGGAGTGAGGTTCAGATCTTCTGGTTGAGGTCTGGGTTTGTGTGGACTGGACCTTCATCTTCTCTGCATCCAAACAGGGCTTTATCTTGGATTTGCCAACAAACGAGGAAAACCCTCTGGTGTTGGCAGATGTCTTTGGGGGTTTCAGCAAGGCCTTTTTAAAGCAGGAGACAACACATCTGTCGCTGTCTGGGAGCTTTGAATAAAGTAAAATCAGGGCATATTTACCCTGAACCTTTGTTTTCCTGCAAAAGGCATCGAAAATGGTTTCGTGAAGCTTGTTAAGTCTTTCTGGAGAGAGTACAAAATGGCGTCTTTCAACCTGTGTCCAGATTTGAGGGAAGAGCCACGTGAAGGTGTTCTGAAGCTGTTGAGGAGTCGATCCCGTCTCTGAGTGAGAAACGGCCTGGTTAATGAGGTTTTCCAGGATTGACCCAACAGCGGTTTTATAGCTGTCGGCCTTCTCTGGTGCATTCTCCTCACCAGTTGTTACAGGATAATATCCTCCTTCTGTTTTGGCGTCCTCAACATCTTTGACCTCAACATCAGACTCGGCGGTGATGATCCGTTCGTCTTCAGAGTCTGATGTGTTATTGTCTGGCTCCGGCTGTGCCATCAGACTGCCTACGGTCTGGTCTGGTTCTTTCCTGATGGCTGTCCGTGTAGATGACAGAAACTTGATGTACGGTTTCATCAGGGCTTTCTGAAAAGCGGAGACAATCAGGTGGTCTTTGTCTTCTTCATACATGGCCATCAGCAGATCGTCACCATTTAATTTAAGACAAATCTTCCTAAAGATGGTCTTGTGAAGACTGTCTAACCTTTTAGGTGAGAGATTAAAATCTCGTCCCTGAACCTCTGCCCAGATTTTCTCAAAAAGCCGTGAGCTGGTGTCTTTCAGTTCTTGTGCAGACAACTCGATCCATGAGTTGGAAATGGCTTTTGAGATCAGCTTAACAAGGACGTTATGAACAGCTGTTTTGTACTCTGTCTCTTTATCTGCTGACTTCTGGTCATGCTCCTCCTTACACGTCGGGGAATTAATCCCATCGACTTTTACCTTGACTCCAGTGGCATCCTCCATTTGATGGCAAACTCTGGAGGTCTCTGTGGGATCAAACTGCATCGGGATCACCTTTGATGTCTTTCTTCTGGAGAAAACGTGAAGTTTCTTCATCATGGTTGCACGTTTGGGTTGTGCGCTGGTTTCTGGAGCAGCTGGTTCAACATCCCAACAGATTTTAACTGGCATCCCTGGGATGCGGTGAAGAACATTTGGATTATGTTCCTCTTCATGTGTCAAAGAAAGGATGTTTTCTTCGACTCTTGTGACTCCTCCGGAGGTTTCTGCTAGACCGTTCTGCAATGGGATCACAGATGTCTTTTTTCCAAAGAAAGTCTTGAGCTTCTTCATGGCGGTCTTGCATGTGAGCTTTACGCTGGAGTCTGGAGCGGCTGTCTCGCTGTCCCAACAGATTGGTGACGACATATCTGCAGTGTGGTTAAAGGGGTTCAGATGAATCAGTTCTGACGGAAAAGGACTATTTCCCAAAATCAGAAACTAATAACAATCTGAGGACAAATGAATTGTGTCTTTTGGTTGTCTAAAACGAGGATGTCTCAATGTGAAAAGGATTAATCAAAATCACGATCCTGCATCTGTTCTGAAATTTTCTACCGAGCTGAACTGAGGTTAGAGAAGTCAGATATTTGGAATGCAGCCTTTGATACATCATCGTATACGTATTAGAGGAACGGTGTTCCAAAAGCCCCGCCCACAACACGGGGTCTCTCGTGCCAGCAGCAGTCACGTGGCTGCATTGACGTCACTGACTCAGAGTTTCAAACCAACCTGTGCAAACTCCGTGGCGCTCTGCTGTTACCAAGCGGCAACCTCCGGCAGTTAAAAGTGAAGCCTATGTGGAAGTGTATAAAACTGCAGTTCCCCCTTCATCCACTAGGAAGAACGTAGGACAACTGCGGTTTTTAGCCTGTTAACAACGTGACTTAGCTTCAGCCCACTTACCTCCGTTAGCTGGTTAGCTCTCGTTATCTCGGGGTTAGTTTGGTTAGCTTTTAGCTACAGAAAGCTCGGAGTTCGCTCGATATCAATCATCCGCTATGACGCTCACGGCTGCCCTCTCAGCTCCACCTCTTTGCCCATATTTGTATTTTCCGGGCGAGACGACACGCATGACGCTGCCAACATGGCGACGGTAGGAACCGCCCACCAAGCTTTAATTCAGTTCTTCAGAAACCTATGGGTGATGTCACGGAGGCTCCGTCCATCTCTTTATATACAGTCTATGGCTGTGACAGTGGATGAAGATGTTTGTAAACATCTCATACTGAAAGCAGGTTTCACGGCTCGTGGAGTCATCATAGACTGTCACGCTGGATTTGAAAGAGCATGGTGGCCTCCATCGTCACCCTGGCCCGGACTGGCCCACGGGAGGAGTGGGACAATTTCCGGTACTCTATACTGACTGGGCTGATTGTCCGGTCTGGAATTTTTTGGTTTTGTTAGTTGTCACTCAAAGCTAAGTGGACATTTTTTTAAAAAAAGAATAATCAAAAGTAAAGCATTAGAGGTAATATACTTTGAAGTTAATTTTATGCGGCAGCAAGGAGTTACAGGGAGGCAAAAAAAAAAAAAAAAATCACAATCCTGTGCTTTTATTTATTGTTTAGCTCTTTAAAGGGGTCCTATTATGGTATTTGGAGTTTTCTGAGCTTTCTACAGTGTTACAGTGTTGAATCCTCATCAGACATGCGAACGGCACTGTTTTTTATCACCTAAACGCATGTTTGAGTTTGAGTTCCAGCACTATCTCTGTTCGGTTTACATGGCGACGAAAAACGCGTCATTTTAGAGAGTTTTTTTCTACTTGGAAATCCTTGTGACGTCCCGGGGGATAAGGTTCGGTGATTGGTTACCTTCTACTGGTTAACAAGGGCATGTACAAATACATCAGGCGGGTGGAAAACGTGGGATAAAGTTATTTCCAACGATGGCTGGTGAGTTTACCAAAGAGAGACATCCTGCTGCATTCGTTGCTGTGGGTTGCTGTTTCCCACTTTGTTTTCAGGGTCTGATTCAGGTTCTAACATGTAGGGCTGAATGCTATGTGTTGACATTGTATTTAGTTGTTTTTATTGAGTTCATATTAGCCTAATTCTTCTGTTTATGAGACGTTACAATGACGGCGAAAGCAGTTGCGGTGCGCGCTCCCAATGTAGTGCAGTGGTGGGAGGCGGGGTTTAATGCAGAAGAGTTTCAATCCACTCGTTTTGCCCACAGGTTGATCTAGCAGCCCTACGGAGAGGGTCAGTCTGAAGTAAATAAAGCAATTTTTGACAATAACTCGATCAATCCCAGGCCCTTCTGGGCTCAGAAATAAAAATAAATGAGCCTGAAATGCACATAATAGTTCCACTTTAAGACCAGACATTTGGTGTCAGTATACACAACAGTCTAGAAATAAAAACCAGATGACTATAACCACATATAAAACAACAAAACATTAGTCAAAATGCAGATGTATTGTGAAAGACCGGGTTTCATGATTTGTTAGCATGATTCGTTAGCGTGATTGGTTAGCCCGTAGCCTTTAGTAACAAAAACTTTCAGTTTAAATGTCACTGAGGTTTGTAGCCTTCCTTCCAAGCACAGCTGCAGCATTTCCATCATGGAGCTTAGCTTGTTATAGCTTAATTCTTTTCCTATTTAGCCATTTTGTTAGGTTTGTTGCTGTGTTGTTTGATGTCAAAGAGTCTGTTTACATGAGAATCAAAATCTAATCACTGGACATAATGAGACGAGTCTACACATACTTCTGAAATGCGACATTGGAAAAGGTCTGCTCTTCATTTTTCTGTATATAATTATATTTCTTCTGTTGTACCAGAACCAACATTCTTTTGAGTTTGTTTATCTCCTTTATGTCTCTGGTTCTGGTTCTGCTGCGCCTGCAGATGCTGCAAAGTTGACTGCACTTCCCACAACAGACTTTGGTTTTCTTGTAGATGCCAACAGAATGGACTGTGTTGCATTTCCAGTCTATTCTGTTGTCAAGCTGAACTCTTACTTGCATGCAGCCACCACCTTCACCTCTTCTCCAAGGATGCAAATGTTTTGTTTATGCTTGTTCCTCCTGAAGTCAACAATCCTCTCTTTTGTTTTACTTATATTTAAGATGAGAGGACTGACCAGTTCTCTGTACGCAACTTCTTGCTCATCACTGATACACCCTACAACTGCAGAGTAATCAGAGTATTTCTGCAGATGTCAGACTGAAGAGTTATATTGGAAGTCTGAGGTAGTGGTTGCCAACCTATTCGCCATAAAAAACCCCTTCAAACAAAGTGCCATGGACCCCCTAGTCCTTTTCTATCCTTTTTATAAAACTAAAGTAAAGATAAATGTGAACAAATGATCTGCACTGTGGTGTTTTTCAGACCTTTTTCTTAATGAAATGATGCAGAAAAAAAATCAAAGTTACCGGGGTAGGGATGAACTATTCAGCTATGACCTACTAACTAATAACACACATAGTACATGGATCCAACTGATCAGATACACAAGGTGCGGACAGCTATTTTTTTTCTTTTTTAC
The DNA here is from genome assembly GCF_933228915.1 of Telmatherina bonti. NCBI lineage: Eukaryota > Metazoa > Chordata > Actinopteri > Atheriniformes > Telmatherinidae > Telmatherina > Telmatherina bonti. The sequence goes on from NC_136629.1 coordinate 16,022,275, forward strand.
TAAGGATTTAAGTTTTTAAATATTATTTAGTTGAGGCTACACAGGTGTGTGTAGTCAAAGCCTTGTGGACCCGCTGTGCTCTTTGCAGTCTTTCATGAAAATATTTTTGTTAGAAGACATTTTTACAAATAAAAACAGGAAAATTCTAAAGACTACTGACTGATTAAACATTTAGAGTAAATAAAACAAAATAACATAAACAACACATGTAAATAAATAGAATGGAAAAAGCTGTAGATTTTTAATTTAATTTAGTAGTTTATTGTAGATTTTTGGTTTGATAGAAAAATAATTTATATAAAAATATGTACATAAAAAATAAATAATTTATTCTGAATTGAAAAATATATTCTAAATTATTAACTAATCTAAGGTAACTAAATTAAATAATGTCATCAACTAACTAAGCTAAGAATGAAATTTATTAACTAACTAACAGAAAAGAATTTGTTAACCTACCTACCTACCTACCTAACTAACTAACTAACTAACTAACTAACTAACTAACTAACTAACTAACTAACTATCTAAATATCTAAATAACGAACAAGATGAATTGACTAACTTAACAAACTGAGGTAAAATGTACCTTATTAACTAACTAACTAACTAACTAACTAACTAACTAACTAAAGAAATTACTAACTTAATAAAAACAAAGCTAAAAACTCACATTAACTAACTAACTAACCAGCTAACTAACTAACTAACTAACTAAGCTTAAAAGTACCTTACTAACTAACAAACTAACTAACTAACTAGAGAAATTACGAACTTAATAAAACAAAGCTAAAACTTACATTAACTAACTAAGAAACTAACTTACTAACTAACTTGACTTAATAAACTAAGCTAAAAAAGTACCTTACTAACTAACTAACTAACTAGACTTACTTAATAAACTAAGCTAAAAATGTACCTTACTTACTTACTAACTAACTAACTAACTAACTAAACAATATGACTAAACTAAGTAACTACTTAAAAACTAACTAAACACTGTGGAATATTGAGTAATAATACTAACTATACATGTAGTGTGTGTGTGTGTGTGTGTGTGTGTGTGTGTGTAGTACCAGTTAAGTTAACTGATACTAAACATTAAACAGCACTTTGGAAGATGGAAGGCCTCCCAGTGCACCCAGCAGTGTACATGTGCAGCTGTGGACCAAGTGGGCCTTTTCCACTAAGCTGTCTGAAAAGACCAAACGCAGCGCCTGGTCTCTGGGAATACAGTTGCTTTTGCACAGGTGGAGAAACGCGTGCTTGGGAAGTTGGTCCATGCTCTCTGTGACCTTTAAGTCATATCCCTCCACTTCAGCCCAGATGATCCGACACAGCTCCCTGACCTGGCTTTTCAGATGCTGAGGATCCATGGAATAATAACCAGCCTGACGGACCAGGATTTTAGTCAGTCTGTAAACAAACCAACGAACTGCTTGTTGACGTTCTTCTTTCTCTGCCGGAAGACAATCCTGGTTCTTCAGAAAAATTGGCTGGCCTGTCTGGGCATCCACAAAGTCAGCGGCTGGTTCTCGCGATGTTTGCTTGGAGTGAGGTTCAGATCTTCTGGTTGAGGTCTGGGTTTGTGTGGACTGGACCTTCATCTTCTCTGCATCCAAACAGGGCTTTATCTTGGATTTGCCAACAAACGAGGAAAACCCTCTGGTGTTGGCAGATGTCTTTGGGGGTTTCAGCAAGGCCTTTTTAAAGCAGGAGACAACACATCTGTCGCTGTCTGGGAGCTTTGAATAAAGTAAAATCAGGGCATATTTACCCTGAACCTTTGTTTTCCTGCAAAAGGCATCGAAAATGGTTTCGTGAAGCTTGTTAAGTCTTTCTGGAGAGAGTACAAAATGGCGTCTTTCAACCTGTGTCCAGATTTGAGGGAAGAGCCACGTGAAGGTGTTCTGAAGCTGTTGAGGAGTCGATCCCGTCTCTGAGTGAGAAACGGCCTGGTTAATGAGGTTTTCCAGGATTGACCCAACAGCGGTTTTATAGCTGTCGGCCTTCTCTGGTGCATTCTCCTCACCAGATGTTACAGGAGAATATCCTCCTTCTGTTTTGGCGTCCTCAACATCTTTGACCTCAACATCAGACTCGGCGGTGATGATCCGCTCGTCTTCAGAGTCTGATGTGTTATTGTCTGGCTCCGGCTGTGCCATCAGACTGCCTACGGTCTGGTCTGGTTCTTTCCTGATGGCTGTCCGTGTAGATGACAGAAACTTGATGTACGGTTTCATCAGGGCTTTCTGAAAAGCGGAGACAATCAGGTGGTCTTTGTCTTCTTCATACATGGCCATCAGCAGATCGTCACCATTTAATTTAAGACAAATCTTCCTAAAGATGGTCTTGTGAAGACTGTCTAACCTTTTAGGTGAGAGATTAAAATCTCGTCCCTGAACCTCTGCCCAGATTTTCTCAAAAAGCCGTGAGCTGGTGTCTTTCAGTTCTTGTGCAGACAACTCGATCCATGAGTTGGAAATGGCTTTTGAGATCAGCTTAACAAGGACGTTATGAACAGCTGTTTTGTACTCTGTCTCTTTATCTGCTGACTTCTGGTCATGCTCCTCCTTACACGTCGGGGAATTAATCCCATCGACTTTTACCTTGACTCCAGTGGCATCCTCCATTTGATGGCAAACTCTGGAGGTCTCTGTGGGATCAAACTGCATCGGGATCACCTTTGATGTCTTTCTTCTGGAGAAAACGTGAAGTTTCTTCATCATGGTTGCACGTTTGGGTTGTGCGCTGGTTTCTGGAGCAGCTGGTTCAACATCCCAACAGATTTTAACTGGCATCCCTGGGATGCGGTGAAGAACATTTGGATTATGTTCCTCTTCATGTGTCAAAGAAAGGATGTTTTCTTCGACTCTTGTGACTCCTCCGGAGGTTTCTGCGAGACCGTTCTGCAATGGGATCACAGATGTCTTTTTTCCAAAGAAAGTCTTGAGCTTCTTCATGGCGGTCTTGCATGTGAGCTTTACGCTGGAGTCTGGAGCGGCTGTCTCGCTGTCCCAACAGATTGGTGACGACATATCTGCAGTGTGGTTAAAGGGGTTCAGATGAATCAGTTCTGTGGGAAAAGGACTATTTCCCAAAATCAGAAACTGATAACAATCTGAGGATAAATGAATTGTGTCTTTTGGTTGTCTAAAACGAGGATGTCTCAGCGTGGAAAGGATTAATCAAAATCACGATCCTGCATCTGTTCTGAAATTTCCTACCGAGCTGAACTGAGGTTAGAGAAGTCAGATATTTGGAATGCAGCCTTTGATACATCATCGTATACGTATTAGAGGAACGGTGTTCCATAAGCCCCGCCCACAACACGGGGTCTCTCGTGCCAGCAGCAGTCACGTAGCTGCATTGACGTCACTGACTCAGAGTTTCAAACCAACCTGTGCAAACTCCGTGGCGCTCTGCTGTTACCAAGCGGCAACCTCCGGCAGTTAAAAGTGAAGCCTATGTGGAAGTGTATAAAACTGCAGTTCCCCCTTCATCCACTAGGAAGAACGTAGGACAACTGCGGTTTTTAGCCTGTTAACAACGTGACTTAGCTTCAGCCCACTTACCTCCGTTAGCTGGTTAGCTCTCGTTATCAGCTTGGTTAGCTTTTAGCTACAGAAAGCTCGGAGTTCGCTCGATATCAATCATCCGCTATGACGCTCACGGCTGCCCTCTCAGCTCCACCTCTTTGCCCATATTTGTATTTTCCGGGCGAGACGACACGCATGACGCTGCCAACATGGCGACGGTAGGAACCGCCCACCAAGCTTTAATTCAGTTCTTCAGAAACCTATGGGGGATGTCACGGAGGCTCCGTCCATCTCTTTATATACAGTCTATGGCTGTGACAGTGGATGAAGATGTTTGTAAACATCTCATACTGAAAGCAGGTTTCACGGCTCGTGGAGTCATCATAGACTGTCACGCTGGATTTGAAAGAGCATGGTGGCCTCCATCGTCACCCTGGCCCGGACTGGCCCACGGGAGGAGTGGGAAAATTTTCCGGTACTCTATACTGACTGGGCTGATTGTCCGGTCTGGAGTTTTTTGGTTTTGTTAGTTGTCACTCAAAGCTAAGTGGACATTTTTTTTTAAAAAAGAATAATCAAAAGTAAAGCATTAGAGGTAATATACTTTGAAGTTAATTTTATGCGGCAGCAAGGAGTTACAGGGAGGCAAAAAAAAAAAAAAAATCACAATCCTGTGCTTTTATTTATTGTTTAGCTCTTTAAAGGGGTCCTATTATGGTATTTGGAGTTTTCTGAGCTTTCTACAGTGTTACAGTGTTGAATCCTCATCAGACATGCGAACGGCACTGTTTTTTATCACCTAAACGCATGTTTGAGTTTGAGTTCCAGCACTATCTCTGTTCGGTTTACATGGCGACGAAAAACGCGTCATTTTAGAGAGTTTTTTTCTACTTGGAAATCCTTGTGACGTCCCGGGGGATAAGGTTCGGTGATTGGTTACCTTCTACTGGTTAACAAGGGCATGTACAAATACATCAGGCGGGTGGAAAACGTGGGATAAAGTTATTTCCAACGATGGCTGGTGAGTTTACCAAAGAGAGACATCCTGCTGCATTCGTTGCTGTGGGTTGCTGTTTCCCACTTTGTTTTCAGGGTCTGATTCAGGTTCCAACATGTAGGGCTGAATGCTATGTGTTGACATTGTATTTAGTTGTTTTTATTGAGTTCATATTAGCCTAATTCTTCTGTTTATGAGACGTTACAATGACGGCGAAAGCAGTTGCGGTGCGCGCTCCCAATGTAGTGCAGTGGTGGGAGGCGGGGTTTAATGCAGAAGAGTTTCAATCCACTCGTTTTGCCCACAGGCTGATCTAGCAGCCCTACGGAGAGGGTTGGTCTGAAGTAAATAAAGCAATTTTTGACAATAACTCGATCAATCCCAGGCCCTTCTGGGCTCAGAAATAAAAATAAATGAGCCTGAAATGCACATAATAGTTCCACTTTAAGACCAGACATTTGGTGTCAGTATACACAACAGTCTAGGAATAAAAACCAGATGACTATAACCACATATAAAACAACAAAACATTAGTCAAAATGCAGATGTATTGTGAAAGACCGGGTTTCATGATTTGTTAGCATGATTCGTTAGCGTGATTGGTTAGCCCGTAGCCTTTAGTAACAAAAACTTTCAGTATAAATGTCACTGAGGTTTGTAGCCTTCCTTCCAAGCACAGCTGCAGCATTTCCATCATGGAGCTTAGCTTGTTATAGCTTAATTCTTTTCCTATTTAGCCATTTTGTTAGGTTTGTTGCTGTGTTGTTTGATGTCAAAGAGTCTGTTTACATGAGAATCAAAATCTAATCACTGGACATAATGAGACGAGTCTACACATACTTCTGAAATGCGACATTGGAAAAGGTCTGCTCCACATTTTTCTGTATATAATTATATTTCTTCTGTTGTACCAGAACCAACATTCTTTTGAGTTTGTTTATCTCCTTTATGTCTCTGGTTCTGGTTCTGCTGCGCCTGCAGATGCTGCAAAGTTGACTGCACTTCCCACAACAGACTTTGGTTTTCTTGTAGATGCCAACAGAATGGACTGTGTTGCATTTCCAGTCTATTCTGTTGTCAAGCTGAACGCTTACTTGCATGCAGCCACCACCTTCACCTCTTCTCCAAGGATGCAAATGTTTTGTTTATGCTTGTTCCTCCTGAAGTCAACAATCCTCTCTTTTGTTTTACTTATATTTAAGATGAGAGGACTGACCAGTTCTCTGTACGCAACTTCTTGCTCATCACTGATACACCCTACAACTGCAGAGTAATCAGAGTATTTCTGCAGATGTCAGACTGAAGAGTTATATTGGAAGTCTGAGGTAGTGGTTGCCAACCTATTCGCCATAAAAAAACCCCTTCAAACAAAGTGCCATGGACCCCCTAGTCCTTTTCTGTCCTTTTTATAAAACTAAAGTAAAGATAAATGTGAACAAATGATCTGCACTGTGGTGTTTTTCAGACCTTTTTCTTAATGAAATGATGCAGAAAAAAAATCAAAGTTACCGGGGTAGGGATGAACTATTCAGCTATGACCTACTAACTAATAACACACATAGTACATGGATCCAACTGATCAGATACACAAGGTGCGGCCAGCTATTTTTTTTTCTTTTTTTACTAAGGATTTAAGTTTTTAAATATTATTTAGTTGAGGCTACACAGGTGTGTGTAGTCAAAGCCTTGTGGACCCGCTGTGCTCTTTGCAGTCTTTCATGAAAATATTTTTGTTAGAAGACATTTTTACAAATAAAAACAGGAAAATTCTAAAGACTACTGACTGATTAAACATTTACAGTAAATAAAACAAAATAACATAAACAACACATGTAAATAAATAGAATGGAAAAAGCTGTAGATTTTTAATTTAATTTAGTAGTTTATTGTAGATTTTTGGTTTGATAGAAAAATAATTTATATAAAAATATGTACATAAAAAATAAATAATTTATTCTGAATTGAAAAATATATTCTAAATTATTAACTAATCTAAGGTAACTAAATTAAATAATGTCATCAACTAACTAAGCTAAGAATGAAATTTATTAACTAACTAACAGAAAGGAATTTGTTAACCTACCTACCTACCTAACTAACTAACTAACTAACTAACAAACTAACTAACTAACTAACTAACTAACTAACTAACTAACTAACTAACTAACTAACTAACCAACTAACTAACTAACTATCTAAATATCTAAATAACGAACAAGATGAATTGACTAACAACAAACTGAGGTAAAATGTACCTTATTAACTAACTAACTAACTAACTAAAGAAATTACTAACTTAATAAAACAAAGCTAAAAACTCACATTAACTAACTAACTAACCAGCTAACTAACTAACTAACTAAGTAAGCTTAAAAGTACCTTACTAACTAACAAACTAACTAACTAACTAGAGAAATTACGAACTTAATAAAACAAAGCTAAAACTTACATTAACTAACTAACAAACTAACTTACTAACTAACTTGACTTAATAAACTAAGCTAAAAAAGTACCTTACTAACTAACTAACTAACTAACTAGACTTACTTAATAAACTAAGCTAAAAATGTACCTTACTTACTTACTAACTAACTAACTAACTAACTAAACAATATGACTAAACTAAGTAACTACTTAAAAACTAACTAAACACTGTGGAATATTGAGTAATAATACTAACTATACATGTAGTGTGTGTGTGTGTGTGTGTGTGTGTGTGTGTGTGTGTAGTACCAGTTAAGTTAACTGATACTAAACATTAAACAGCACTTTGGAAGATGGAAGGCCTCCCAGTGCACCCAGCAGTGTACATGTGCAGCTGTGGACCAAGTGGGCCTTTTCCACTAAGCTGTCTGAAAAGACCAAACGCAGCGCCTGGTCTCTGGGAATACAGTTGCTTTTGCACAGGTGGAGAAACGCGTGCTTGGGAAGCTGGTCCATGCTCTCTGTGACCTTTAAGTCATATCCCTCCACTTCAGCCCAGATGATCCGACACAGCTCCCTGACCTGGCTTTTCAGATGCTGAGGATCCATGGAATAATAACCAGCCTGACGGACCAGGATTTTAGTCAGTCTGTAAACAAACCAACGAACTGCTTGTTGACGTTCTTCTTTCTCTGCCGGAAGACAATCCTGGTTCTTCAGAAAAATTGGCTGGCCTGTCTGGGCATCCACAAAGTCAGCGGCTGGTTCTCGCGATGTTTGCTTGGAGTGAGGTTCAGATCTTCTGGTTGAGGTCTGGGTTTGTGTGGACTGGACCTTCATCTTCTCTGCATCCAAACAGGGCTTTATCTTGGATTTGCCAACAAACGAGGAAAACCCTCTGGTGTTGGCAGATGTCTTTGGGGGTTTCAGCAAGGCCTTTTTAAAGCAGGAGACAACACATCTGTCGCTGTCTGGGAGCTTTGAATAAAGTAAAATCAGGGCATATTTACCCTGAACCTTTGTTTTCCTGCAAAAGGCATCGAAAATGGTTTCGTGAAGCTTGTTAAGTCTTTCTGGAGAGAGTACAAAATGGCGTCTTTCAACCTGTGTCCAGATTTGAGGGAAGAGCCACGTGAAGGTGTTCTGAAGCTGTTGAGGAGTCGATCCCGTCTCTGAGTGAGAAACGGCCTGGTTAATGAGGTTTTCCAGGATTGACCCAACAGCGGTTTTATAGCTGTCGGCCTTCTCTGGTGCATTCTCCTCACCAGATGTTACAGGAGAATATCCTCCTTCTGTTTTGGCGTCCTCAACATCTTTGACCTCAACATCAGACTCGGCGGTGATGATCCGTTCGTCTTCAGAGTCTGATGTGTTATTGTCTGGCTCCGGCTGTGCCATCAGACTGCCTACGGTCTGGTCTGGTTCTTTCCTGATGGCTGTCCGTGTAGATGACAGAAACTTGATGTACGGTTTCATCAGGGCTTTCTGAAAAGCGGAGACAATCAGGTGGTCTTTGTCTTCTTCATACATGGCCATCAGCAGATCGTCACCATTTAATTTAAGACAAATCTTCCTAAAGATGGTCTTGTGAAGACTGTCTAACCTTTTAGGTGAGAGATTAAAATCTCGTCCCTGAACCTCTGCCCAGATTTTCTCAAAAAGCCGTGAGCTGGTGTCTTTCAGTTCTTGTGCAGACAACTCGATCCATGAGTTGGAAATGGCTTTTGAGATCAGCTTAACAAGGACGTTATGAACAGCTGTTTTGTACTCTGTCTCTTTATCTGCTGACTTCTGGTCATGCTCCTCCTTACACGTCGGGGAATTAATCCCATCGACTTTTACCTTGACTCCAGTGGCATCCTCCATTTGATGGCAAACTCTGGAGGTCTCTGTGGGATCAAACTGCATCGGGATCACCTTTGATGTCTTTCTTCTGGAGAAAACGTGAAGTTTCTTCATCATGGTTGCACGTTTGGGTTGTGCGCTGGTTTCTGGAGCAGCTGGTTCAACATCCCAACAGATTTTAACTGGCATCCCTGGGATGCGGTGAAGAAAATTTGGATTATGTTCCTCTTCATGTGTCAAAGAAAGGATGTTTTCTTCGACTCTTGTGACTCCTCCGGAGGTTTCTGCGAGACCGTTCTGCAATGGGATCACAGATGTCTTTTTTCCAAAGAAAGTCTTGAGCTTCTTCATGGCGGTCTTGCATGTGAGCTTTACGCTGGAGTCTGGAGCGGCTGTCTCGCTGTCCCAACAGATTGGTGACGACATATCTGCAGTGTGGTTAAAGGGGTTCAGATGAATCAGTTCTGTGGGAAAAGGACTATTTCCCAAAATCAGAAACTGATAACAATCTGAGGACAAATGAATTGTGTCTTTTGGTTGTCTAAAACGAGGATGTCTCAGCGTGGAAAGGATTAATCAAAATCACGATCCTGCATCTGTTCTGAAATTTCCTACCGAGCTGAACTGAGGTTAGAGAAGTCAGATATTTGGAATGCAGCCTTTGATACATCATCGTATACGTATTAGAGGAACGGTGTTCCATAAGCCCCGCCCACAACACGGGGTCTCTCGTGCCAGCAGCAGTCACGTAGCTGCATTGACGTCACTGACTCAGAGTTTCAAACCAACCTGTGCAAACTCCGTGGCGCTCTGCTGTTACCAAGCGGCAACCTCCGGCAGTTAAAAGTGAAGCCTATGTGGAAGTGTATAAAACTGCAGTTCCCCCTTCATCCACTAGGAAGAACGTAGGACAACTGCGGTTTTTAGCCTGTTAACAACGTGACTTAGCTTCAGCCCACTTACCTCCGTTAGCTGGTTAGCTCTCGTTATCTCGGGGTTAGCTTGGTTAGCTTTTAGCTACAGAAAGCTCGGAGTTCGCTCGATATCAATCATCCGCTATGACGCTCACGGCTGCCCTCTCAGCTCCACCTCTTTGCCCATATTTGTATTTTCCGGGCGAGACGACACGCATGACGCTGCCAACATGGCGACGGTAGGAACCGCCCACCAAGCTTTAATTCAGTTCTTCAGAAACCTATGGGTGATGTCACGGAGGCTCCGTCCATCTCTTTATATACAGTCTATGGCTGTGACAGTGGATGAAGATGTTTGTAAACATCTCATACTGAAAGCAGGTTTCACGGCTCGTGGAGTCATCATAGACTGTCACGCTGGATTTGAAAGAGCATGGTGGCCTCCATCGTCACCCTGGCCCGGACTGGCCCACGGGAGGAGTGGGACAATTTCCGGTACTCTATACTGACTGGGCTGATTGTCCGGTCTGGAGTTTTTTGGTTTTGTTAGTTGTCACTCAAAGCTAAGTGGACATTTTTTTAAAAAAAGAATAATCAAAAGTAAAGCATTAGAGGTAATATACTTTGAAGTTAATTTTATGCGGCAGCAAGGAGTTACAGGGAGGCAAAAAAAAAAAAAAAAATCACAATCCTGTGCTTTTATTTATTGTTTAGCTCTTTAAAGGGGTCCTATTATGGTATTTTGAGTTTTCTGAGCTTTCTACAGTGTTACAGTGTTGAATCCTCATCAGACATGCGAACGGCACTGTTTTTTATCACCTAAACGCATGTTTGAGTTTGAGTTCCAGCACTATCTCTGTTCGGTTTACATGGCGACGAAAAACGCGTCATTTTAGAGAGTTTTTTTCTACTTGGAAATCCTTGTGACGTCCCGGGGGATAAGGTTCGGTGATTGGTTACCTTCTACTGGTTAACAAGGGCATGTACAAATACATCAGGCGGGTGGAAAACGTCGGATAAAGTTATTTCCAACGATGGCTGGTGAGTTTACCAAAGAGAGACATCCTGCTGCATTCGTTGCTGTGGGTTGCTGTTTCCCACTTTGTTTTCAGGGTCTGATTCAGGTTCCAACATGTAGCGCTGAATGCTATGTGTTGACATTGTATTTAGTTGTTTTTATTGAGTTCATATTAGCCTAATTCTTCTGTTTATGAGACGTTACAATGACGGCGAAAGTAGTTGCAGTGCGCACTCCCAATGTAGTGCAGTGGCGGGAGGCGGGGTTTAATGCAGAAGAGTTTCAATCCACTCGTTTTGCCCACAGGCTGATCTAGCAGCCTACGGAGAGGGTTGGTCTGAAGTAAATAAAGCGATTTTTGACAATAACTCGATCAATCCCAGGCCCTTCTGGGCTCAGAAATAAAAATAAATTAGCCTGAAATGCACATAATAGTTCCACTTTAAGACCAGACATTTGGTGTCAGTATACACAACAGTCTAGGAATAAAAACCAGATGACTATAACTACATATAAAAAAACAAAACATTAGTCAAAATGCAGATGTATTGTGAAAGACCGGGTTTCATGATTTGTTAGCATGATTCGTTAGCATGATTGGTTAGCCCGTAGCCTTTAGTAACAAAAACTTTCAGTATAAATGTCACTGAGGTTTGTAGCCTTCCTTCCAAGCACAGCTGCAGCATTTCCATCATGGAGCTTAGCTTGTTATAGCTTAATTCTTTTCCTATTTAGCCATTTTGTTAGGTTTGTTGCTGTGTTGTTTGATGTCAAAGAGTCTGTTTACATGAGAATCAAAATCTAATCACTGGACATAATGAGACGAGTCTACACATACTTCTGAAATGCGACATTGGAAAAGGTCTGCTCCACATTTTTCTGTATATAATTATATTTCTTCTGTTGTACCAGAACCAACATTCTTTTGAGTTTGTTTATCTCCTTTATGTCTCTGGTTCTGGTTCTGCTGCGCCTGCAGATGCTGCAAAGTTGACTGCACTTCCCACAACAGACTTTGGTTTTCTTGTAGATGCCAACAGAATGGACTGTGTTGCATTTCCAGTCTATTCTGTTGTCAAGCTGAACTCTTACTTGCATGCAGCCACCACCTTCACCTCTTCTCCAAGGATGCAAATGTTTTGTTTATGCTTGTTCCTCCTGAAGTCAACAATCCTCTCTTTTGTTTTATTTATATTTAAGATGAGAGGACTGACCAGTTCTCTGTACGCAACTTCTTGCTCATCACTGATACTACAACTGCAGAGTAATCAGAGTATTTCTGCAGATGTCAGACTGAAGAGTTATATTGGAAGTCTGAGGTAGTGGTTGCCAACCTATTCGCCATAAAAAACCCCTTCAAACAAAGTGCCATGGACCCCTAGTCCTTTTCTGTCCTTTTTAATAAACTTAAGATAAATGTGAATAAATGATCTGCACTGTGGTGTTTTTCAGACCTTTTTCTTAATGAAATGATGCAGAAAAAAAATCAAAGTTACCGGGGTAGGGATGAACTATTCAGCTATGACCTACTAACTAATAACACACATGGTACATGGATCCCACTGATCAGATACACAAGGTGCGGCCAGCTATTTTTTTTCTTTTTACTAAGGATTTAAGTTTTTAAATATTTAGTTGAGGCTACACAGGTGTGTGTAGTCAAAGCCTTGTGGACCCGCTGTGCTCTTTGCAGTCTTTCATGAAAATATTTTTGTTAGAAGACATTTTTACAAATAAAAACAGGAAAATTCTAAAGACTACTGACTGATTAAACATTTAGAGTAAATAAAACAAAATAACATAAACAACACATGTAAATAAATAGAATGGAAAAAGCTGTAGATTTTTAATTTAATTTAGTAGTTTATTGTAGATTTTTGGTTTGATAGAAAAATAATTTATATAAAAATATGTACATAAAAAATAAATAATTTATTCTGAATTGAAAAATATATTCTAAATTATTAACTAAGCTAAGGTAACTAAATTAAATAATGTCATCAACTAACTAAGCTAAGAATGTAATTTATTAACTAACTAACAGAAAGGAATTTGTTAACCTACCTACCTACCTACCTACCTACCTACCTACCTACCTACCTACCTACCTACCTAACTAACTAACTAAATATCTAAATATCTAAATAACGAACAAGATGAATTAACTAACTTAACAAACTGAGGTAAAATGTACCTTATTAACTAACTAACTAACTAACGAAAGAAATTACTAACTTAATAAAACAAAGCTAAAAACTTACATTAACTAACTAACTAACTAACCAACTAACCAACCAACTAACTAACTAACTAAGCTTAAAAGTACCTTACTAACTAACTAACTAACTAGAGAAATTACTAACTTAATAAAACAAAGCTAAAACTTACATTAACTAACTAACAAACTAACTTACTAACTAACTTGACTTAATAAACTAAGCTAAAAAAAAAGTACCTTACTAACTAACTAACTAACTAGACTTACTTAATAAACTAAGCTAAAAATGTACCTTACTTACTTACTAACTAACTAACTAACTAACTAAACAATATGACTAAACTAAGTAACTACTTAAAAACTAACTAAACACTGTGGAATATTGAGTAATAATACTAACTATACATGTAGTGTGTGTGTGTGTGTGTGTGTGTGTGTGTGTAGTACCAGTTAAGTTAACTGATACTAAACATTAAACAGCACTTTGGAAGATGGAAGGCCTCCCAGTGCACCCAGCAGTGTACATGTGCAGCTGTGGACCAAGTGGGCCTTTTCCACTAAGCTGTCTGAAAAGACCAAACGCAGCGCCTGGTCTCTGGGAATACAGTTGCTTTTGCACAGGTGGAGAAACGCGTGCTTGGGAAGCTGGTCCATGCTCTCTGTGACCTTTAAGTCATATCCCTCCACTTCAGCCCAGATGATCCGACACAGCTCCCTGACCTGGCTTTTCAGATGCTGAGGATCCATGGAATAATAACCAGCCTGACGGACCAGGATTTTAGTCAGTCTGTAAACAAACCAACGAACTGCTTGTTGACGTTCTTCTTTCTCTGCCGGAAGACAATCCTGGTTCTTCAGAAAAATTGGCTGGCCTGTCTGGGCATCCACAAAGTCAGCGGCTGGTTCTCGCGATGTTTGCTTGGAGTGAGGTTCAGATCTTCTGGTTGAGGTCTGGGTTTGTGTGGACTGGACCTTCATCTTCTCTGCATCCAAACAGGGCTTTATCTTGGATTTGCCAACAAACGAGGAAAACCCTCTGGTGTTGGCAGATGTCTTTGGGGGTTTCAGCAAGGCCTTTTTAAAGCAGGAGACAACACATCTGTCGCTGTCTGGGAGCTTTGAATAAAGTAAAATCAGGGCATATTTACCCTGAACCTTTGTTTTCCTGCAAAAGGCATCGAAAATGGTTTCGTGAAGCTTGTTAAGTCTTTCTGGAGAGAGTACAAAATGGCGTCTTTCAACCTGTGTCCAGATTTGAGGGAAGAGCCACGTGAAGGTGTTCTGAAGCTGTTGAGGAGTCGATCCCGTCTCTGAGTGAGAAACGGCCTGGTTAATGAGGTTTTCCAGGATTGACCCAACAGCGGTTTTATAGCTGTCGGCCTTCTCTGGTGCATTCTCCTCACCAGATGTTACAGGAGAATATCCTCCTTCTGTTTTGGCGTCCTCAACATCTTTGACCTCAACATCAGACTCGGCGGTGATGATCCGTTCGTCTTCAGAGTCTGATGTGTTATTGTCTGGCTCCGGCTGTGCCATCAGACTGCCTACGGTCTGGTCTGGTTCTTTCCTGATGGCTGTCCGTGTAGATGACAGAAACTTGATGTACGGTTTCATCAGGGCTTTCTGAAAAGCGGAGACAATCAGGTGGTCTTTGTCTTCTTCATACATGGCCATCAGCAGATCGTCACCATTTAATTTAAGACAAATCTTCCTAAAGATGGTCTTGTGAAGACTGTCTAACCTTTTAGGTGAGAGATTAAAATCTCGTCCCTGAACCTCTGCCCAGATTTTCTCAAAAAGCCGTGAGCTGGTGTCTTTCAGTTCTTGTGCAGACAACTCGATCCATGAGTTGGAAATGGCTTTTGAGATCAGCTTAACAAGGACGTTATGAACAGCTGTTTTGTACTCTGTCTCTTTATCTGCTGACTTCTGGTCATGCTCCTCCTTACACGTCGGGGAATTAATCCCATCGACTTTTACCTTGACTCCAGTGGCATCCTCCATTTGATGGCAAACTCTGGAGGTCTCTGTGGGATCAAACTGCATCGGGATCACCTTTGATGTCTTTCTTCTGGAGAAAACGTGAAGTTTCTTCATCATGGTTGCACGTTTGGGTTGTGCGCTGGTTTCTGGAGCAGCTGGTTCAACATCCCAACAGATTTTAACTGGCATCCCTGGGATGCGGTGAAGAACATTTGGATTATGTTCCTCTTCATGTGTCAAAGAAAGGATGTTTTCTTCGACTCTTGTGACTCCTCCGGAGGTTTCTGCGAGACCGTTCTGCAATGGGATCACAGATGTCTTTTTTCCAAAGAAAGTCTTGAGCTTCTTCATGGCGGTCTTGCATGTGAGCTTTACGCTGGAGTCTGGAGCAGCTGTCTCGCTGTCCCAACAGATTGGTGACGACATATCTGCAGTGTGGTTAAAGGGGTTCAGATGAATCAGTTCTGACGGAAAAGGACTATTTCCCAAAATCAGAAACTAATAACAATCTGAGGACAAATGAATTGTGTCTTTTGGTTGTCTAAAACGAGGATGTCTCAATGTGAAAAGGATTAATCAAAATCACGATCCTGCATCTGTTCTGAAATTTCCTACCGAGCTGAACTGAGGTTAGAGAAGTCAGATATTTGGAATGCAGCCTTTGATACATCATCGTATACGTATTAGAGGAACGGTGTTCCAAAAGCCCCGCCCACAACACGGGGTCTCTCGTGCCAGCAGCAGTCACGTGGCTGCATTGACGTCACTGACTCGGCGCTTCAAACCAACCTGCGCAAACTCCGTGGCGCTCTGCTGTGACTGGATGAAGATGTTTGTAAACAGCTCATACTGGATGCAGGTTCCACGGCTCGTGGAGTCATCATAGACTGTCACGCTGGATTTGAAAGAGCATGGTGGCCTCCATCGTCACCCTGGCCCGGACTGGCCCACGGGAGGAGTGGGACAATTTCCGGTA
>NC_136629.1:16038388-16228388 GCF_933228915.1 Telmatherina bonti
TATATATATATATATATATATATATATATATATATATATGTATATATATATATATATATATATATATATGTATATATATATATATATATATATATATATATATATATATATATGTATGTATATATGTTGTATATGTTTGTATATTTACAAACACAAGTTTGTTATTTTGTTTTGTTAGTTTACCAAAAGACATTCTCCACGGGGAACTGTGTGTTTGCTGCTTTTTATCCTTAAATGGTATATATATATATATATATATGTATGTATATATGTTGTATATATATATATATATATATATGTGTATGTATACATGTTGTATATGTTTGTATATTTACAAACACAAGTTTGTTATTTTGTTTTGTTAGTTTACCAAAAGACATTCTCCACGGGGAACTGTGTGTTTGCTGCTTTTTATCCTTAAATTGTTAACGACTGCCACCACCAGAGTGCCCGCATGTTTATGTTTGTTTGATTGTTTTTCATGTTACCATCTGGTAGATTGCCAACTGAATTGACATTTGGGGATACAAAAGTTTTTTTTTAATTGAACTGAATTGAATTGAGACAGTTATGCAATCAATCGGGGCTTGAAGTGCAGATTCCCAGCTTCATTTTAAGGATATTCACATCCAGATGGGAGGAAAACTTTCGCAATTATGACTCATTTTTAAGGGACCAAAAGTAACATTAACATTAAGAATTTTTTACAGGTTTTATGAACAATTTGGTCATGAATCTATCATCAGTCGAGCAGGTAAAAGTACTGCAGTTGATTGCAGGTGTAACATTTGCATGTGGAAGCTGTTACTGTGAATCCACAGCATGCTGTAAGCGGCGCTGTCAGTGGATGTGACACAGAGCATCCTTGAGCGTTGCACTCCTGGATAAATGCCAGTGGCAAACAGCTTATTCTGTTGACTCTGGTTTCGTGGTGTTTATTGGATTGGAGGATTGAAGTTTCAAGCAACAAAGATGCTGGCAATTTAACTATTTCTTCATTTAACAAACAGGACCTCAGTGCCCTTTCAGTTCAGCAATCAGCTTAGCTTTCTTTACTTCTTCTCCACACTTTGACACAATCCAGCTGCCATACGCAGAATCTGACCTTATTTCTGTAAAGATAACAAACATCTGAGTTGCTGGGATGTGGTTTGTTGAATTAAATATGTTCATTTGTGTCATCTCCCAGGTGGTAGGGTGCCTGTGTCCGAAGGGATACGGCGGGAAGTTCTGTGAGAACACAACAAATGTATGTCGAGGCAAACCCTGTTTCCGAGGGGTGCAGTGTCAGTCAAAACCGGTGCCTGACCAGTTCACCTGTGGGGAGTGTCCTGATAATACTGTCTCCAATGGCAACGGGGGATACAAATGCTTTGAGCATGGTCCTGTCGAACATCACAACCTCTTCATCTGCTGTCACATTAACAGCTTGTGACTGTCCTCACTCTTTTCTCCATGTCCCTCCCCAGACATGTGCAGCACTCCTTTCCCCCTTCCCCTGCCACAAAGATGCAGAATGCAAAAGCACCAAACTAAGCTACACCTGCACATGTAAACCTGGCTTTACTGGAAATGGACACAACTGCACAGGTATGAACACCAAGCAGTTTGAGATGAGTGTATTTACAGCAGACTCCATGACTAAACTGCATTGTTATAGTCTCCATTTGTGTGTGTTGCAGATATAGATGAATGCACAGCGCTCATGGCTTGTGAGAATGCCAAGTATGAGTGTATGAACAAGCCCGGCTCATATGAATGCCTCTGTAGATATGACAACACTAAGGACGTTGAAGGATGTGGTATGTGCACACTTGTACATCCAGTACTTGTTAGTTAGCCACAGTGAAGAACAAATAACAGTAAATAATATGAAGAGTATTTAGAGCTGTCATAAAACCAAATAAAAGCGTTTTGAAAGTGGATCTGATTTGGGACCACCTCCTACCGTCCTCCATGCTACTGCTTCTCCTTCCTACAGGCAGTGGTTTAGAAGATGGGTGGATGGATTATGTGATTATTATGTGATCTATGTGAAAGTTTGCGCCGAAGATGTTTTGTATTTGAGCAAAATAAACGTATGCTTGTTTTCTGTGGACCTCACAGAAAGAATGTAGGCCAGATGAACCTGTGCAACCTTCATTCATTCATTCATTAATTTTCTAAACCACTTAGTCCAATTAAGGGTTGTTGGAAAGCTGGAGTCTATCCCAGCAATTGTTGGGCGAGAGACAAGGTCCACCCTGGACAGGCCGCCAGTCCATCACAGGACCAACACAGAGAGACAAGCAACCATTCACACTCACTTCCAGGGACAATTTACAGTAACCAATTAACCTAACATGCATGTCTTTGGACGGAAGCCGGAGTACCTGGAGATAACCCACCCATACACGGGGAGAACATGCAAACTCCACACAGAAAGACCACACTTTGAACCTAGCCAGCAACCTTCTTGCTGTGAGGCCAGAATGCCAACCAAGTGGCAACCTCCGGCGGTAAAAAGTGAAGCCTATGCGGAAGTGCATAAAACTGCAGTTCCCCCTTCATCCGCTAGGCGCTTGCTCCAAAACAGAGCAAATCCCCATAGACTCCCATGTTAAAAAGGCCAACTTCACAGCAGAAATAAACATTCTTTACAGCCTGGTTCAAAAATCCATTTTCGGTTTATAGGTCAGGTTTACCTTCATGACAACTGTGGGGGGAGTGAATTTTTTTCTAACTTAACCTTTTAAAGGTAATTTAATCTCGAAGTTTGGCATATTTAGGGGTGTGTCCTTTTGATTGACAGGTACCAATCTCCGGCTTCAAGTAAGAAGAACGTAGAACAACCACGGTTTTTAGCCGGTTAACAACGTGACTTAGCTTTAGCCCTCTTACCTCCGTTAGCTGGTTAGCTCCTGTTATCTCCGGGTTGGCTCTGTTAGCTTTTAGCTACAGAAAGCTCGGCGTTCACTCGATGTCAATCATCCGCCATGACACTCACGCCTCCCTCTCAGCTCCACCTCTTTGCCCATATTTGTATTTTCCGGGTGAGACGACGCGCATGACGCTGCCAACATGGCGACGGTAGGAACCGCCCACCGAGCTTCAATTCAGCTCTTCACAAACCTACGGGTGACGTCACAGAGACTCCGTCCATCTCTTTATATACAGTCTATGATGCCAACCACTACGCCACCGTGCAACCCTCCTGTGCAACATCTAAAAGTAATTCAAAACATCTGTTCTGATGGTAGCTGTGTGTTGTTAATTAAATATTCTGAACAAAACTGAACCAAAAACACTGAAAGGAAGGTTCATTCATTCATTATCCTTAACTGTTTAGTCCAATGAAGGGCGGCGGGAAGCTGGAGCCTATCCCAGCAGTCTTTGGGCAGAAGGCCTGATAGGAAGGTGATCAGGTCATTTCTTGAAGGAAAAAAATCCCAAATTGTCCAATTCTGCTGTTTGAGGGAAGAAAGACAAAATCATCTTGTCTGTTCAGTTTTTGTCTACTTTGCCTACCAAGAAAAGACCACCAACCCCCCCCACCCCCCCCCCCCCCCCCCCCCACCCCCACCCCACCCCCCCCATATTTAAGTAAGCTGCGCAGGTACACTCTGAAGCTTCACAGCATCAAACCGTCATGTTTGTTAAATGTATCAAAAAGCACTTCAGCTTAATGAAGCTTGAGCGTTTCATTTGTGTAACTGTTGTCCTACGGCAGAGTGTTCACGTTTTGGGGTTTCACCAGTACATTATGATTCACTTGGTGTGTTTCTCCGCAGGCGACTCTCCCAATCCTCCAGGTAAGAGCTCCCATATGGCTCCAGTTATGGCTTCATTAGCTTTGTCGTAGATTAGCTCTTCTTCTTCTTCTTCTTCTGTTTTTGTCCTGGTAATCATGGTAAAAAAGAATTCATCACACAGCTGTCGCTGCTCTTCTGTGTACTCAGGCTATAACGTGTTCAACGTCTCCTTGGGCTGGAAGAGCAACAAAGCTGATGGACTCAAACAGGTGTGTGTGTGTGTGTGTGTGTGTGTGTTTGCTCCAGAAACGTCAGGTAACACATCCACCAGTGACATGTCGCTGTGATAATGGTGTTTCTTTGTCTCTCAGCTGGATGACATCCTGAGCAGGGGTTTCACCAACAAGTTCTACAACATCAGTAAGAAAGAGCCGTCTAGCAAACCAGGCGTGGATGAATATCGCGTCGGCGTGTCCAGTGACACGCCCCACTGGTACATCAGGGACTATCTGGCTAGAGTCAGCGGCCACTATGACATCAGCGCTGTGGAAGTTGATGGTAATATACATTTTTGACCATTTGTATTTTTCTTTAGAGACATGGGAAGATTAAAATACTTTTCCTCCACATTATGCCTGCTGATACACATCCTGGCTTTAGTTCCATCATAGTGAGGCACTTTACTTTGTTTCTGTGTGATGTTCAGCAAAAATGGCACTACAGCCTGTCTGCTGTTGGTTTACTAAAAATGCCTTTCTGCAATCAGATCTGGATGAGTGTAAGGCCAATGAGGCGATGTGTGTGTACCCCGCCCTTTGCTCCAACACCTACGGGGGCTACAGGTGTGTTTGCAACGGTACAGCTGATGTGGATGAAACCCTGTCCTGTGTAATAGGTGAGCATGAGATGAAAGTAACGCCTTCCGTGTTTTCTGTCCCTTTTAATAGGACCAATGTGTTTTTGCAGTAAGTAGATCAAAGCTAATGATTACAGACTGGGACTTTCTGGACTTTCTAACTTGGTGAAATAATATGGGCTTTGTATGATGGATCTGTTTCAGATCGAGGTAAAGTGAGCAACACAGAAGTGGACTTGGTTCTGGGTCTGGTTCTGGGGATCGGCATCCCTCTGCTCCTGCTGCTGCTTTTGGCTGCGCTGGCCTGCTTCTGCTGCCGCAAGAAGACTGTTACTGGAGAGTAAGTGGCGTTAACAGTAGGATTTATGTACAGTTTGCATGTAATGATGTTCTGGATCTGCTTAGTCTGGGTTTGAAATACACATTCATGCATCTAATTGTATCTATAATGATATACTTGTATCATTATGATATAAACACCAGTAATGTACCTCTAGAGTTTGTCTTATACTCTGACTTAAAGGATAAAAATGGCTGCCAGACAGGTGGAGCAGTGACTTCAAATACAAATTTGTGAACAGATGGTGGCCTCAGTGGGCCAAATTGTATCAAACATAAACATGCTTGCATCTGTGAGTGGATCCAGTGGCGTCCGGTGCAGCAATAACTGCATTACAGGAAACTACATCTTCTTGTTCTTGTGTTTTCAGAAAAAACTCACCAGCCACTCTGTTCAATCCACCTTGCTAGTACCGGGTTGGACCCACTTTTACCTTCAGAACCGACCTAATTCATGGTGTCAGATTCCTGTTATGAGCTGGCAGGAGGGGCCCTTGGTGTGGTCTTCTGTTGTAGAATATCTCCTGCAAGGTTGGACTTATGTCTTCAGAGATACCATTCTCCATACCTTAGTTGGAAACAGTTTTGATTTGATTTCCTGTTGCCTTTCTACCATCTCCAACCAGTCTTCCCAGTCTCCTCGACATCAACAAGACATTCTAGTCCAGATAACTGCTGCTCGCTGGATATTTTCTCTTCTTTAGATCATTCTCTGTAAACCCATGAGATGGTTGTGTGTGAAAAGTAGATCAACAGTTTCTGAAACACTCAGACCATCAACTATGCCTCGACTAAAGTCGCTTAAATCCTCTTCCTTCTTCTGATGCTCAGTTTGAACCTCAGCACGTCATCTTCACCAGGTCTACATGACTAAATGTATTGAGGCGCCGCCATGTCATTGGACGATTAGATATTTGTACTTCTAGTGTACCTAATGATGTGGCAAGGGAGTGAATGTGAACAATATAAAATTTAAGAGCATAATTGTACCTTTCAAAAGAACACATAGGATTTTTTTTTGTACCAAGATCCAGTTAGAGGACAGAAATGTACCCCTGTGCTCCTTTTGCTGTCAATGCTTAAATACATATTTGAAGATTTGACAACAGCTATGTTTTCCCTACAGTTTTGTACTTTTCTTCTATATCCCAATGCTGTTTTCAGGCAGGCAGGGAAACCTCTCCTTAATGAGCTTTGTCTCTCTATAAAAGGTGTGCTGAGATAAAGTTTACAACCTGAGTGACCTGAAAGACAACTGCCCAACCATTACAGGCCACTAAAACTCTAATGACTCAATAGAAAACACACTTACAGTGGGTCAGCAACTCCTTTGGGCTGGGTGAGGCAGGGTTCATAGCAGGTCATTATCAGATGTTCTGCTGCAAAGAAACACACGCAGCTGAATTTCAGGGTACAGTAGATCTGGCCAGAGACCATTTTTTCCAGCAAATTGAAGACTGTAAATCCTGTCCACCACTCTGCCACTGCAGCACCTATTAATGTGTCAGTCGGACCATAAACTGCCTCCTCTCTTTATTAAACAAAATTTGGTGCATTATGACACTTAAAGTGTTTCCGCAAATACTGACGATTATTTGTGGGAAAACTGAGATCCAGTAGGGGATGTAATCACTCCTACCATGCATATGCTAGACTAGACTCTAATGAGCCCAAGCTTCTTTTAGATGAAAACTGTCCGGGGTAAGTGTTGGGAATGCAGCTGAATTCCCAAAAATGTTTTATTTTCTCTTGTTTTTACATGTGCTGCTTTTGCCAGATTAAAGCATGATGTTTGTGAAGTATTGTAAAAATGTACAACAGCTAAGTATCGGACCTGTCTGATTTCTTAGTTTATATGTGTGTACTATATACTGCATACTGTAACTAAAGCAGGCTCCTGATTAACTGACAGCTACATGAAGCATTTCCAGTCCGTTTGCTCTGATAAAATCCTGATCCTATAACTGCATGAGCTGGCTAATTTACCTTTACACTAAACAAATGACAACAATTTTACATTGAACTCTGTTATATTTAGGTGTATGCCATAGACCTTATAAGAAAGATGGACGGAGCCTCTGGTGGTTAAAAGTGAAGCCTATGTGGAAGTGCATAAAACTGCAGTTCCCCCTTCATCTGCTAGGGGCTCCAAAACAGAGCAAATCCCCATAGACTCCCATGTTAAAAAGGCCAACTTCACAGCAGAAATAAACATGTTTATAGCCTGGTTCAAAAATTCATCTTCGGTTTAATAGGTCAGGTTTACCTTCATGAAAACTGTGGGGGGAGTGAATTTTTTTCTAACTCGCCCATTTAATAGTAATTTAATCTCAAAGTTTGGCATATTTAGGGGCGTGTCCTTTTGATTGAAAGACATCAATCTCCCGGTTCAAGTCAGAAGAACGCAGAACAACCGCAGTTTTTAGCCGGTTAACAACGTGACTTAGCTTTAGCCTGCTTACCTCCCTTAGCTGGTTAGCTCCCGTTATCTCCGGGTTGGCTCGGTTAGCTCTTAGCTCGGAGTTCGCTCGATGTCAATCATCCACCATGACGCTCACAGCCCCCCTCTCAGCTCCACCTCTTTGCCCATATTTGTATTTTCCGGGTGAGATGACGCGCATGTCCCTGCCAAGATGGCGATAGTAGGAACCGCCCACCGAGCTTCAATTCAGCTCTACAGAAACCTATGGGTGACGTCACGGAGGCTACGTCCATCTCTATATACGGTCTATGGTGTACACTGATCTCTCAGTATTTTCAAAGGTTTTTGTTGATACAATGGGGCGTACTTTGATGACTGAATAAATTACCCTGCCATGCATGAAAAAAAAACAAAAAACAAAGCTGCTGATTTAATGAGGTCATATTGTGCTAACTGCAGTTAGTCTGAAGCATAGCTGAAGCTAAATGGCTAGAACTGCCAGAAATAATCTTACTTCATGTCTACTGAGGAGTGTTTTAGGAAAATCCCATTTTCTCTTCAGCACAGTTTGCTATGAAGTTTGACACCATTTTTATATTAGAACAGTAAAAAAAAGAAGCAAACCACTTAGGTTAGTTTCACTTAGCTTGGATTAGCATAAAGGCAGCTGCATCTGAATATGAAAATAAATCTGCTTGTTAAAACCTTTTAAAAAGTTTTTATACTGTTTATTTTTTAAAGAACATTTTATCTTTTTCCATCTGAAGGCCAGTGTTACACTGACCCCCAGCTATGCCAGTTTTTGCTAGCAGTACGAGACTGCAAATCAGGCGCACTAGCGGTTTATCCATATTGAGTTCCACAGATAATAACAATAACAAATCACTGCTGTTTTTCAGTGTCTAGCTAATGTACTCCACTGAAAAGTGCATTGCAGCATATATGTCCGTGACACTGTGTATCATAATGTGCGTGTGTCTTTATCCATAGCATGCATGTGTGCAGATGTATGGCATCTGGACCAGGTGTTAGTGGGCCATAGAGACACCTAATCCCCTTGATGACTGGCCTGCTTTTTCCTGCTCTCAGTGAAGCAGACCCTACGTATGTAATGGTAGCGAGGTCTGCACCAGCATTGTGGGATTATGTTGTTAGGTTAGAGTGAAAAAACAAAAACCTGGAAAATGCTTCTTTCAACAAACGGAGAGGATATTTGGATTATTTGGTCTGAAATAACACTTAAAATCCCAGATGTGTTTTGCATAATGGAACAGATACATTTTTTTTTTTTTACTGTTTTCAGAGCTGCAAGTTAGTTAAATCAAAATTTCCAGTAATATCAGGATTAGATAAATTCAGATCCTTTTTAAGTTTGGTCTAAGCTGCGCCGCTGTGATAACTGTGATTAAAGATGCTACAACAAAGGATCCGAAGAGGTTCCACAGTCAGTATAGTCACATTTTCTGCTAATCATTTGGCAAGATGTGTGTTTTTTGTTTTCACGTTGTTACTCACAGAATGATTCATAGCAGGTTGCACAGTTTGTGCCTCATTATAAACATGGATGTATATATTTCCAAAGAGATTAGCTTTAATGATATACAATGCAAAACATCTGAACTCTGAATCAAGACAACTGAGATTCTAAGATGTGTGTTTTACATTGTTAATCAGCTTTAGACCTAATACAGGTTTTCTGGGCTACAGCAGACATGAATATGCATGCCTGAATATATTACAACTGCTGCCCAACCAAACATATCCATAAATTTGCCTCATGTTATTGTCTGCTGTATGGAGAATTGTAGCCTGCGAAATGTAAAATCCCAGCCTATAGAGTAATGAAGCATCAGAACTGTTAAACTAAGGTCTGATCCTGAAAAAGGTAGACATTAAACCCAATGTTGCAGTGCATAATGACCTATTTTAATCCAAGCCAGACATGATCCCCTTAAATGGAGTTTAAAATGTAACATGTGCGTCACTTTACAGCATTTTGATGAGCTTATGTGTTGTCTTACAGCCTCCCCCACTTGTTGCCAGACTACATCCAGGAGCAGTACAACCCTCCACCTTTTAACTACGCCGACCCAGCCCTGCACTACACGACCCACTGCAGCCCTCGCATCATCGACAACATCACACCCAGGCAGCGCGTCAGATAGCGCTCACAGGAACGGACGGTTCTACAGACAAAACACAAGCACTTTTACTGTTTTCTTTTTCTTTTTTGATCAGGTGATAGATGCTTATTTATATTCACAAACAAGTAACTAAATCTGAGGGACTTTTAAAGTTAATTATTTCTAATCCACTAAACTGAGTGATGCCAAGTTTTTTCTCCCCCCTGGACACCAGTTTACAGTCAGTCTGACCCAGCAGAAATCGACGATTTCTTGGCAGGAGATGTTGATGAAAAGAAAACCACTGCAGTGCTCTTCATCTACCAGCAGCCTCTTTAGGGCCAACTTTAGCATTTCCCAGGAATATCTTCAAATCTAACCATCTCATCATCACACGTAACAAACTAATCTTAATTGTTGCACTTTGCCCGAGCCTGATCACTATGACGACACTTTGATCTATAAAAAGTAGATGCCACCGTCTCTTGAATTATTGCTGGATTAGGTCAGTGTTGCAGCTTGAAGCTAACCTGCCACTTATAACCATTTGTAAATATTATGTATATAATAAAAAAAAATCATTTTCTGCAAAAGTAATGTGTATTTCATATTTATAACATAATGAAAACCTTCTGAGTTTTGTTACTGAAAAACCATGTCATTCTACCGGAGCTAAAAGCCAAAATGTCTTGTGTTTAAGGATAACTGGAAAGGTTTGGCCTCAACAAGCACCTTCATTACATAACAATATCTGTTAAATAGCACTATGTAATATTCTGATCTTAAATATAAGCGGTTTTAACTTGTTTTGATGGCACAATAAGATTCATTATCAACAACCCTGAAGTTGTTGTTGCCTGGCAACATCCCGAGGCTGATAAACCTAACTTGTGTTTTTTATTGTGGTATTTTACTTTCCATACCTCTGCCGCATGCCAGCAACTGGAAATAAACCCACTGGCAGCTTTTCTTACAGACGCAAAAGAGGACATCACCGGAGGAAAAGAATTTGAAAAAGTGACCACAAGAGATGAACAAGATTCAACTTCCTGACTTTTACTGACTGGAAAGAGTTCAGAGAAGAGACAGGATGCAAGATAGATCCTGAATGAACCTCACAGAAAATCTGCCAAAGTTCAGCAGGGTTGCTTTAAGACTTGGTATCTTTTTTAAATTTAAATAAATAATATCAATAAAATTTAAAAAAAAAAAAAAACATAGTTTCTTACATGGAATTTATTTTCTTCTTTATTCCAGCAGATAAAACAACAATGAAATCAGAAGGAGTGTTCTGGCCAAGAAGACAGCACACCAAAAGTCTGAAATGGAGGAAAAAAAAAAAAAAGCAAATAGGCATCAAACATAACAACTAAAACAGATTTAGCGGTTAATATCAAGTACATAAAATACAGAGTGCGATGCAATATCCTAAGAAGTTTAAAAGTAGTCGCATCATGAAAAGTTTTCTTTGGTTTTTAAAAGCTTTAGTTAACTAGAAGCCCTCAGGGAGTAAAGACCAATGCCAAGTCATTGTAGGTTTTATATTCTTCTTTTTCACCAGTGACTGTGCGCATTTCATTTTTTAGTTAGAATCTCTAATGACAAAATCAACTTTATCTCCCGTTTTAAACAGTCCTTTAAAAAAAAAATCCTGGATCCAGGTGATCCAGTTGGATCGTCCCCAAAATTGAATTAAAGTTTCCTTATTCCATATGTGAGGCTTTTTGGACATGTAATCAGAACCTGTCCATAATGTTTGGAGCTATGTTGTTCATAGACATACTAATGCATGAAATACTAATGGCATGAAGCACATACTCTCGTTCACCTTACAATCAAGGAGGGACAAAGGAAGAAAACTCACAATATCAGTAATAATATTGGTTTAATGGACATAAGAAAATGAACACTATGTCAATCAAAGATCTTCCACATGTCAATATTAAAGCTGTCATTTAAACAACATTAAGACAAGTTCTCAGTCCTTTTAACCCTTTGAGTCCTGTGTCTGTTTTAAGGCCTCTGCTCAAACATTGCAAACCCAAAATAAAATAAATAAATCTCTGCAACCACAAGGTCTATTTGCATACCTTTGGAGTCATAGTAGAGCAAGATTTGTTAAGTTGTTTATATGTTACTGATGCCCCGCGACCCTTCATTGGATTAAGCAGTTAGAATGATGACCGAATGAATGATGAATGTTACTGATGTAGAATAAATTAATATGGCACAAAGCATAAATAACTAATGATTCAGGCTCTCTTAAAGAAAAACAAAAAGACGATGAAGATGAATAATATTTCTCTGGGATGATGCAGCTGTAGCGTAATGTACACAATATGTAAACATTATCTCTGCATTGGTCCTCACTGATGACATGAATCAGAACAAGATGAAGCATTTTCAAAGTCCCCCAACAGGGTGGACTACTGGTTTTAAAATGGTAATCATAAATCATACAGCAAGAGCGTGAAAGATCTTAACAAATTCATGTGATTAATTCATTTTCTGCCCTCGTATGAGTAAAATTATGATGATTCAGTATTTAAACTGAAGTAAAGTCATTTGTATTGAAAAAGTATGGACTATAAGTAGTAGTAAAAATGATCCAATAACACAAATCTTTCCTATTCTGGATGAAAAATGTGAACTAAATTTAAATTTTACAGCAGGTAATGAGTTTACTTAGCCTAAATATGTAATTTTCATTAGAGACGGACGTGCAAAGTAACAGGTACTCAGTGAAAGTATCTTGGCACCATATTTTCTGCAAAGTTGCAGATATTTTTCACTACAACGCTTTTTTAATTCATGTCAAATTTTCCCGCAGTTTCTTTTACAACCACCAGGTGTCACTGCTGAGTCTTCCACACCAGGAAGCTCAATCACATTTGTTTATGAGTAGGATTTATGCACAAACACAGCACTCACACATACACTCACAGCTTTGATTAGACACCTGCTCTGCAGCCTTTATCTGAAGTGGCCACAGCATGCAATGCAGCCCGTTGACCCTTGCAGAATGAGATCATCTCAGAGCAGGCAGCCCTGCGGGTATGGCCCCTGCCACTGCAAAGACATACCTGCCCAGGTCAAGGATGGGAGAGACAGGAAAACACTCTGGCCTCTGTCACTTCTTCATTGCTATTACTCACTAAAGTATGCACTCATGCACACAAATAGCCTTGCATAACCTCCGCTGTATTCCTCTATTGCTCTAGTTTCACTTCCTGCAGGACTCATTGAGAGAGCAAACTGAGAATACACCACAGGACCACACAGACAGATGTTAGAGGAAACTTCTGGAAAGAGTTCAGAGTCTATGGAAAGTCAATCACACCCCTGCCCAACACCTGACAGACAAAGGTGCACAGTGAGGGTGAAATCACGTCGGTGAGGAAGCTTTGTGGTGCCACATTTCCAGAAGCTTCCAAGTAGACGTGTTTCATGTGCTGCTGAGAGCTGCAGTGTTTGAACTCCAGCTTCACACTGACTGCAGCAGACAAACTGGAAGCAGGCCAATAAGAGACAGAGCAGAAGGAAGACAGACAGTGTTAGGAAGAGTTAGAGACAGCGACAGGGAGAGTGTGGGGACAGGAGAGAAATTAAAAGTGAGGAAGCAAAGAGCAGCAGCAGGGATTATATTTGACAACCAGTAAGTGGTTTTTTTGTCCTTTGGATCCTCTCAGATAAAACACCCAGACATGTGCAGGTTTAAAAACACTTGAAGATTAAGTGGCAGGCCCAACAAAACAGAAACACTTTGGGGGGGGGGGGGGTAGAGAAATAAGTGCATGCTTAACACTATATCCATTTCATCACAACATGATTGAAATAGGCATGGACTTGTGGACCTGGCCAAATCCTCTTATCCGATTTAAAGCCATTAATCATTCCTGCCTCATGATGCAATTTTGGAATTCATGTATTTTCTCAGTGACAGGTAGGCGAGAATACCAATGGGATTGGCTTGCCTGCGGCCAGCCTGTAGATGGACCTTGTACAGCTAATGCCCTTATTGCATGGCTGTAAAAGTACTTCATCCTAACTGGGATTGGTCTGCTGAGGGGTCATAAAACTTTATCCATTGACTGGGATAGAAGTTTGGTCACTGTATTCTGGGAAGTGCTGTGAGTAATTCTTATCAGAAACTAGTAAAATGTAGTTGAAACTGTCCAGCGCACCTGACTATAACCTCTTTCACCGTATGTATTCATATATAAAGTACGGATGCATTTGGTGAAACACAGACCCTGAAAGCAAAATAGGTGCATGTGGACATTCAAACAATGTAAAAGTCCTGAGTGCAACAATTGCAATTGTCTCCCATGAAAAGTGATCCGCTCACTTGGCACAGAACCGGCAGGTGCATTACAAATCCTCATTCATTAATAATGCCGTCCCCGTCTTTCAGTTACACAGGTAAACATCTTCTCATTTTTGTCACCACCACTTAATCCATTCAAGTCCTCACATGCCACTTCGACACACAAATTAGCTTTTCTTTTTCTTTTTCCTCAAAGCGCCTTTATTTTAAGACATGATTGCACAATAACACCACAACTGCGCCAGTCGGCATTCATTGCTTGCAACACAATATCTCACGTGGTTAGGTGGTGGGCTTTTTTAACTGGTATTAATGGGAGTGATGTTGCGCGGCGTTAATGAAGATGGAGGGCCAGCTTTAGCCTTGTTTCTGCCGAACATAACCCCTGTGGTCCTGACATGAAAGCTAACATTTATATATGCAGTCTGGGCTGGGCGCGACCTGGTAAGGATATATTATGTGAGGCAGTTATATATTCACAGAAGTAATTAAGAAAGGAAATATATCAGCAATAGGGCTTGCCCTGTGCAGTGGTTTGAGCACCGTATGCATGAGCATGCACATATTAATCTCAGTGAATAAAACATATTCTCACAAACATTGCCTCATGCAGCTTTACTGTAACTCATACTGTATTGTGTCTTGCATCATGGAGATTGGGTTTGACATTATTAAGTAATGTCTCTTGGGTTTTGATATGCCCCGTTCTTATTAACCTTCAGCCTCCGTTCACCTCTGACCCAAGTCAGGTCCTCTGAGACCTGGGGATTTTGGGTGCATGCTGTCAACAAACCAAACAGCTGATCCTGCATATTGAATGAAGGGCAACTTTAGAAAATTGTGCAGGAGGATTAAACAGACAGCTATTCTGATCTTGAAACATGACCCAATGTGACCCAACGATAAACCGATATTTATTGGAGTAAAGCATCTGTGTCTCATAATGTCTAAAATGTGGATGTGTGTTCACATTTTACTGGTTGTCAAGTTTTTATTATTAGAGAGGAAAAATGAATTCACACACACCCTCGTTTGCACATGCTACAGCTTATCTGGTTCTTGTGACAGATTTAGGTCTTTGTGCCGTCACCTGTAGGATTACATAATGTGACAAAAAAGCCCCACAGTAGAAAAACAGATTTAAATGAAAAAAAAAAAAAAAAAATCCAATATGTTCCAGATTAGTTAGGCTGGGGAAAAGCCTTGCATATTCTGGGGCTGCTCAGGAGATCACATGGCATTGGCAGCATCACTTCTGAAAAAAACAAAAAACAAAAAAAAAAAAACCCAGATGCAATAAGGGAAATTGTTTTGGAGATGAAAACTCTGACATGATCTTGGAGTGGTTGAATCCTCCTCTTTCCACATCTCAGTCTGCCCTCCACTTCTTTCTCAGCATCTCCCATAAATTCAAGGCAGACAGGTGGTCACTGGGAGACAGGAGAGCAGGCAGGCATAAGCAATCAGGATATCAGATACTCCCATCCACACCAGCAGTACAATTAGACGTGAGACTTGTAACACATCTAAATGTGCACATACTAATGGACACTCACATACACAAGTTATCAAATACTGCCAACTATTACAGGGCATGTCTTTAAGTAGAATATTTAGTGTTGGAGACTTGCAGAGCATTGAGGAAGAGCTTCTTGGATCCCACACTGTGCTCTGTCAGTCTTTGCAGTTCTCAAACAACATGGATATGTGCTATAAAAGCACATTTAAACCAAACATAAATAAATACAGTGTAGCAAAGCCGAGCAGAAAGGGTCAGAAACATCCCAGTTGAAAGTGATAAACTAAGTCCCCTTAAAGCTAATTACTTCTCCAAACTATGTTGTTGGGCCTCCCTGAAGATGATGCCCATATGTACACACTATGCAACAAGCTTGTCTGCTATGCCTGTGGCACTGACTAGTATGTCTATGGAGAAGATGCAGCGGCAGCGCAGACCATGGGAGTGACGCATTGCAGGTACAAACGCACCAATCAGAGAGCGCAATTTCTTTCCCTACGTTTCACGCCCCATCACAGAGTAGCAGAAAGTATTCATGCGCTATTATGTAGACCGCCAACAACACGGGATATGATTTCAAATATCTACACTAATACCACCACGGTAGCAGAGAAATGGTTTTTAAATCGTTTACTTGCTTTTATCTGCATTTTTAAAATGGTCAAAACGTTGATTTGAGCTCATTTTAGAACTGAAGAGTAAGGAAGTTGGCGGAATGATATAAAAAAGAGGAGGGGCCTGGGAAAGCCGTTAAAGGCGAGTCCACTTCTCTACTTCTCAGTGTATTCAGTTGTCAGTGGGTGTAACCGCGTGCTGTCCTGGGCTACAAACTTAAAGCTTTGGGATATTTACCGCCAAGCAGCTAACTCGTCTTCGAAATGGTAAGAGAAATAAGGTTCTATGCTATTCATAGTTTGGTGGGGTTAGTCGACTTCAGACCGATCGTGTATTTAAGTTGGCACATAGTGGACGTTAAACATTACGTCAACGGCTGAGCTGAAACAAACGCTAACTGTAATTCTAACTGCCGAGGCTCTCGCTCAGCAATTGATCGTTTAAAATTTGCGGGGTAATGTTTATTGAGCAGTCGGGACCAGGGTTGGAGGCTCAAGCTTACAAAAATGCTGTTAAGTAATAAACGTAACGTTGTTAAGCTTCCGATAGTCCCGCCTGGGCGTTGCGTGCCCCAATAATACAAGGTTTAAACGAAGCCTAAACGCACCTAATGGTAAAATGATGATCGGACCTTATGATAACTGCAGCATATTTTTGCGAAGAATAGCCTGTTCAGTTTTAATGCTGAGTATAAGGTTGTGTCAACGGGGCTGTAGCCCAACCTGCACACGGGGGCTGCTAGCCAGCCTTTAGCTCTATCAGCTAGCGTTTACCGCCAAACAGGAAGCCATTTATTGTTGATGGCGAAGTTGGCGTGATTCGCTTTCAGATGTTAATGGTGCGTGTGTCCGGACGGACGGACTTTTTGGCTGTATAATGTCAGAATATGTGTAATGTTGGGCTTTGGGTGTAACCTGTTGGGATTTATTTCATTTAATGTTTCAAAGTGTGCATTCCTTTTTTATAAATGGCTTCTATTTTACTTTTCCAGGCTGATCAGCTTACAGAAGAGCAGATTGCTGGTAAGACATCATGGCATTGTTCTTGCAGCTTTCCTCATATCCTGCAAAGACACCTGCGTTATGGATCATTGCGTCTCGTGCGGTGGATTTACAGTTTAGCCTTTTAAGGCATTCCGCAGGGCAGCCTACTGGTCATAAAACAAGAAAACTGCTGTTGCTTGCTGTCAGAGTGCTGAAGGACTCTTCTGAAAACTGCATTTCTGTAGTCGGTCTTATGTAATCTAGAGGGGCTGAGCCTTCGCAAGGTGTTGGCAGTCCTTTGCCCTGGGTGTGTAGTCGGTGTGGAAGACTACAGAAACTGTAGTAGCCCATAATATGCCAAGATGGAATATGGATAGTGTACTAGATGTTGCAGAAATGTCTTTTGAACCCACATGCTTGTTTTTTAGCATACCATTTTTATCCTGCAATTTTCAGATATTGATTTGTCTCCATATCTGATCCAGATGTCATAGCTGTTAGTCTTGATTTTGTGGCTTGACTTTTCTGACCTACTTCTAGATCTCCAGACTCTTGTTGTCAGTGCAGACGAAGCCCGCTTGTATTAACAAAGGGTGCTGTATTGTGTTTGACCCTGAAAATGGCAGGGCAGGCTGTAGTTTTATGATGCTGACAAGCTGCTGCATGCCACGACAAGTTGCCCATTGGCCTCATCACTTGATAAGTGTGCCATTGTTTTTCATCCCTCACGGCTCCACTGAACTATGCAGGCTGTCATATGGCCCCACTCTACCCTGCTGCTCCGTCTTGTAGTGTCTGTCATTGTTTAGCCAGAAACAATTGCAGTCAGAATTCAAAACAGTCGGTTGGGGGGGGGGGGGGGGGGGGGTGTTTGTGATGGGCTAACTCTTCATTTTTACCTTCTGCATCTGTCATCCTGCTTCCTCACCTTCAGGTCACTAAAGTCGTCTCCTTTTCCTTCTTTCCGTCAGAGTTCAAAGAGGCCTTTTCACTCTTTGATAAGGATGGAGATGGTACAATCACCACCAAAGAGCTGGGCACAGTTATGCGCTCCCTGGGTCAGAACCCCACAGAGGCAGAGCTGCAGGACATGATTAATGAAGTGGATGCTGATGGTGAGAACCAACTTGACTTTTTTTTTTTTTTTTTTTTTTTAAACAAATGTTTGTCACGCTCAGTTTCTTTGCTGGATGTAAACTCGGTGGTTTGATATTCAGGAAATGGAACAATAGACTTTCCTGAATTCCTCACCATGATGGCCAGGAAGATGAAGGACACGGACAGCGAGGAGGAGATCAGGGAAGCATTCCGTGTCTTTGACAAGGTAAATAAAGCTTTCATCCAAAATGAGCGCATATCAACTACTGTTGGATCAGAAGTTAATTTATTTTTCCTGTTTCAGGATGGCAATGGCTACATTAGTGCTGCTGAGCTGCGCCACGTGATGACGAACCTCGGAGAGAAGCTGACTGATGAAGAAGTGGATGAGATGATCAGAGAAGCAGACATTGATGGAGATGGACAAGTCAACTATGAAGGTTGGTACTGGAGTCTTTATATTTATTGTAGGTTTCAAGAAAATTAAGCCCAAACTTCATTTTTTTTTTCTTTTCTTTTTTTTTTTTTTTCCTTGCAGAGTTCGTACAAATGATGACGGCGAAGTGAAGGCCTTGTACAGATTTCGTATATAATTTGCCTTTTCTTTGTGTAATTTATCTGTAAAATCTTAATTGCCCCCCCATTCGTCCCAGCCCCCTTCTGCTGTCCAAAGGAACTGCATGTAAACTGCATAGGCTCTTGTCCCCATGTCCCTTTCTTTTGCTGTCATGGTGTTTTGGAGTGACAGAACGGTCATACAACCAGATGCCCATGGAGGCCCCTGGGAGCCGGAGAACTTCGAATCTTCCCGTCAAGTGTGCTCGGGGCCCCTCCACGGCTGGTGACATTGGAAACCTGTCAGCTGGTTGTCACTTGGCAACACTGTTGGCATGGAAGCAATGTAGAGGAGTTGAAACTCTGCATGGACTACGGACAAAGTATATATGGAAATCTCAGCATTGCACTACTGCAAAAAAATGACACGGGTGTATCTCCTTGGTACTCGTACAAACTCTTTTTGTATCTGCTGTTCTGTATACCAGAAAATGACTAATCTTACATGCTTTTTAATGTTTTATTCACTTTTTTTTTTTTTTTTTTTTTTTTTTAAATGGCCTCTGGTCATGCCTCAGAATCCATTCCAAGTTGTATATTTGTTTTCCAATAAAATTTACAATCTACCCAGATTTGAAAATTGTCTTGTTTTCAGTTTAATTTGATTTTTTTTTTTTTTTTTCCCTTGTTGCTTCAGAATCACATTGATCGATCTAACCCCCTGTTTAAATGCTGAAAGCACTGAGGAGCATCAGCCAATGCCTCTTAATGTTCGGAGCTCACATAAGCTTTGTAATAAACTTCTAGGCACTGAGTGGGATCAAGTGTACACACTGCTACGCAACGTTAGCTCCCCTACGGCTGCTGTGTTGGCGCAGCACCACATAGAAGCTGACTGCCTCATGTCTTACTTGGCATTTGACCCAATTGCAAGGTGATGGAGTGTAAAAGGTGTACCTGTTTGGGATTTTTTATTTTTTTATTTTTATTTTTTTTCCTTGAGTTTGTTACAGTAGCTTGCAGAGATACTAAGTTTGTTGTTTTTGAATGACAATAAAGCTATTGTGGACCTCTGCTCTGCTTCCTGTGTTTATCTGCAACTTCTTACTGTATTAAAGTTGTGGGACGGGGGCTGAGATGGTCTGCTTCTGGTCTCTGGTCACATGACCGTGTTAACAGGTTTGTTGAAAGGATGAATGTTGCTGACTTGGCAACATTTTCCTTCCACGTGACTGAAGCTGAATAGCTGTTCTTGAATTGACCATCCCTCTTCTTCCACAACTGAAATTACAGATGGTTTATGGGAATCTCTCACGGTTAAGTACAAGATTTGAGATTTAAACTTTTCTTTGTGAGCAAATGTGTAATCTAACCGTAGTGCCTTTTAATAGGACTGAAAAAGATGAAGTACATGATCCCTGTTGCTAGCTTCCTATTGTCTCTGAGTTAAACTGGTGTGAGTCTAAATTTAGTCCTGCACCAGGCCAGCTTGTTGAAAAATTCAGTGGTAGCAGAGTTGCTGCTATAGTAACATTTCCAGTTTTAATGGTCAGGTGTCACTGGATCTCCCGTTGAGCAGAAAGTGAACACCAGTGACTACAGTGCAGGAAGAAGCTGTATGTAAAACCCAATCTGAAGTTTGTGGCATGTCCAGAGGTGGCATCAGGGCTGATAAGGTATGGTTAGTGAGGACGTGTGAAGTACAGGATGATAGGTGTTGTATCAACGCATCGTTGGCATTTGTTGCAGGAACAGTCTCCTGGTGTTTTGGATTGCATTTTGCTCTCATCTGCAGGATGACGACAAGGAGGACCTGTGTGGACGGGGCAGCTGGTGGCGGGGAACTCTGACAGTAGGTGTTGTACTGTAATTTCACAGCGTCTCCACGTTGGAGCATAGATCACTTTTCTTATGCAAGTGTGTTCAACTTCCAGTCCATACATAATCTGTCAAACTATGCGGATGTAATGAGTTTTGAAAGGGTTTATAATATAATCTAATATGCTATTAAAGTTTCCTCAGATTGCTTCTTTTTCTCTTTGATGTGAGGTAATTAAAACACAACTACCCCCTGCTCATGTTAAATGGATTACATCATGAGAGATGTACAGTCAAGGTTTCCTCTTTTTCATTGATTTTTTTTTTTGTGGCTGCAATATTCTACTGAAAACAGAAGTAGAGATAATTGTTTCCTGAAACTCATAACGCGGAAGTTGACAAAGCTGATTTCCGTCATAAAACTGTACATTTCTGCTATTTTGTAACAAATAAAGAAGTTTTCAGTTTTACTTTAAAATAGTTTTGAAGCCTTTTTCTTGTGGTTATTGTTCTTCTGAAATTCCCCTTACATTTATCATTTTTGTTTAGACGAAAAAAAACTTCCTTTTTCCAAAAAAAAAAAAAAATCCCCCCCATAAAGCAACATTGATGTTCTAGTATGTTATAAAAAGGCCAGTTAGCAAGAGGCAGCTTACCGGCCCAGACATGACTGATGTCTGGTGGACTCTACATCCAGGCTGAGTCTGGGTGACTGGTAGTTAGTGGGAATTAGTTCCCTTGGCCTGGACCCAGCTCTTATAGAGGCGGCACCAATTGGCCCCCAATTTTCGTCCCCCTGTATCCAACACTGAACTTCATCAGGTCCTAGAATAAATAATGACTACAAGTAGTTAGGATTTCACACAGTTTCAGTTTAAACACATTAGAAGAATTAAAAAGTTTGCTTTTGCT
Organism: Telmatherina bonti; assembly: GCF_933228915.1. NCBI lineage: Eukaryota > Metazoa > Chordata > Actinopteri > Atheriniformes > Telmatherinidae > Telmatherina > Telmatherina bonti. Next base: position 16,059,687 of record NC_136629.1, read on the forward strand.
CTAATAATAATCTGTTGTCTCCAGCTCCTTGTTCCTAGCTTAGCTTGTACTGCCTGACAGAAAATAAAATAGCTGTGCACTTCAACAGAGCAAGCTGTTACTGGCTCCTCACATCTCTGTGAAACATGCGAGCTGTCTGATACTGCAGGTGATGCTCTGTCGACTCTAATCATCAATACTAAACCAAAGCATCGATGGCTTTTCTTACCACTTAAGGATATGTCAGGTGGTTTCTAGTGAGTACGATTAAAATAAAAACCGAGGTTCTTTCTCTGACGAAAGCAAATAAGTCATTTGTTATGAAAAGTACCAGTTTTCTGCAGAGATAATATAAAAAACTTGTGCATCTGAGGCTTTCAAGGACCTGTAAGTGCATTTTTACCCTGCCACCAGGTAAAAACAGCCCTTTCCAAGTTTCCTTGTGATTCCTAAGTGTCCCCTCTTTCCCAGGATACTCCCATCCCAGGGAGCTACCACATTCGGGACTTCATTGAGGAAGCTGAGCTGAACCCTGTGAGGAAGACCTATGGCTTTAAAGGTTTGGGCAGAAGAAAAGACCATTTCCTCAATGCAAAAAAGGGGGATCTGCTGCTGCCTGGGGCATATGACTACACTGATTCCATCCAGGAGGTCCTGATGCACCAGGCGTCCTACTCCTTCAAAAACTGCCCTCGACCCGACATCGTCACTCTGGGAGGCAGAGATAAGGTGGGGTTCCCATGTGGTTTTCACATGTTATTGATCCTAAATCACCAGACATGTCTTTTTTTTTTTTCTTTTTTTTTTTAAACCCCTTTAATAAACGGCTTTGTATGTTGGTGGTTCCTCTTGCATATGCACATCATGAGTATGTTCCTGGATATGACTCATGCAGATGAAGTCATGCTTTTCCTGTCAGTTTGAGTTGGTGGGGTTAACATGTGCTTTGGTTGACTGAGCACATGGGCCTTTGGTAGTTAGAATCTCCAAAGGGGGTTCTTTAAGGAGCCTTAACATCACGTCGGCGATATTTATTTTCTGATGAAGTGTAGAAAAATAGAAAAGGAAAAATATATATATATAGGAATTGCACCCATGTTTACATATATCTGCTTTAGATGATGCAATGTGCTGCTGGAAGTAGCCGCTGAAGACACAGCTGTCATCACAGGATGGACATGGTCAGCTGCTTCTGAAGTCTAATGTTTAAAACGAAAGTAGGAATTAGTGCAAAGCTTTTTTGTTTTTATTTTTTATCATACTTAACCATTTATAATTTAGGCTTATAAATGACTGCTTTGTTTAAACTACAATAAAAGCAGCAGTTTGAGTAAAAACTGAGGCTGTGCAGAAACCTGCTGCTGGTGATGTAACAGAGCAGCCAAAACAAACAAGCAAACAAAGACGGAATGTAAAAACAAAAACTCATGGTGGTTCTGTCATACATATTTGAACATTTTTTCTTTTCTTTTGGCCTTTGTTTCATGTGCCAGCACATCAACACTTCACCGTGCGACTACAACATGACAGCGAAGCCAGTGGAGAAGGTTCCCTGCACGTAAGCCCTCTACAAACAGCTTCTCTTTAACTCTCAGATCACAGCTGAGGAGACAGCTCATGAATCATCCCTTGATCACTGAATCCTTCCTACTCATCCGACTTCTTGTTCCCTCTCTCATCTCCTTACAGCTCAAAGATGGAGGAGCAATCACCCGCCTGCGCTCTCATTTTCTCTGCCTCTGATCATGCACGGCCTTACTCCTTTTTCTTGCTGTTTTCTCTGCATTGTTCATTTAGTTGTTTTGTTGTTTGACAGCCAACTCCCCTCCTTCTCCTGTCTTTTCTTCATGCAGGCATGTGATGTTTCGGTCGACTGTGCAGCGGATCAGCTTTCCTCCTGTAAGTATCTGGTCACCGGGACCAGTTAGCTGGAGCGTTCACTCTTTCCATTGCACACAGAAAGGTTTCATTACAATATACCATGAATAGGCTTTGATTGCAACTTCTGACCTAATGTGGATCAGCTATGCAGACGAGCTAGTTATGACAACCGCAAGGGTCAAAGAAAACTGATCCCAGAGGCTGTCTGATTCTATCATTTGAGGGCCTGTTAAGGATCTGCACTGGCCGAACAGTCAACTTTGGTTCGTGTTGCAGAGTGTTGCAGCCTTAGTCGTGTGTCCATGCTGGTAGCTTGTGGATATTTGAGCCTTGCTGGCAGCTGCTGAGTGTTGACAGAAAAGGAAGGGCGCTAAGAAACCCCAAGGGTGTTATTACTGTAGCGCTGGGAGCAGTTTTTGACTATTAGTGGTGTCACAGAGCCTTAAAGACCTTCTTTTCCCCCCCTTTTTGTCAAAGGTTAAGTAGCTGCATAAATCCTGTAAGGTAGCCATCAGAAAGTGAAGATCGTCCCGATGGATGTGGCACACCTTAGCAGATCAGAGATGAGGTGTCTTAACTGTTTAGGTTGATAAATATTACAGATGGAAGACATAAGTCAGCCACAGCCTACACAGCAGTGATACATGTTCCCTTATTTTCCTGGGTTGACTCATTTTCTCCGCTCTGAAGTAACTCCATGTCCCAGATTTACATGTTTTGGCTTTTTATGCTTTTTAAGCAATACAGGCTGCATAAAGAAAAAAAAAAAAACATCCTCCAGCCTGTCTGAATTAAAGACTTAATCCCAGAGGTTTTCAGATTCATAAGAATTACACTCTGCAGGAACATGAAAGTGATTCTTCTTACAATTACTGCAGAAGAACCTGCAGATTTACACCCCTGTATAATAAATAATAATGCGCCCTGCTTTACAGATGCCAGTCGACTGATCCAAACGACTTCTGAGAGTGAAAACACAGAACAGTAGCAGCTGTTTTTATGGTTTGCCATGACAAGTTGTACAGAAGTTGAAGATGGTTCCTTGTGTGTCTTTGGTGGTCCTCTGAAATTTCTTATTGGGCTACAGGATGGTCGATTTTAATTGAATGTAATCCAGACTCCCAAGGTGCCCTTGAGATTAATTGATAATCCTTTTTTTATATCATGTAAAGAATACAGTCAGGAATCTGGACTAGTTGTTTAAAGATGAAATGCCATTTGTTTTTCCCCCAGAGAATGTCTCATTCATCCATGTCATAGCGTAAGCATAATTTATGCTCACTTTTGGTACAAAAAAACAGTACATCTTTGTCAAATGTCACTGGGCACATGCTCCGACGCATCCTTTACGTTGACACGGTCGTTCAACGGGCCCTTTGATGGACTGGCAGCCTGTCCAGGGTGTACCTACCTCTCGCTTGATGATCGCTGTGATAGGCTCTATTCTGTGCAACACTGCCACTGTGGTTTAGAGTAATGCTGCCTTGTTTGCTACACTTGGATACATATCTGCAAACCCTCTGAAAAAGAACAAAAATATGCAGGAAAAGGACACAGACGAGGAAGAGGATTCGTGTCCACACGCATATTTAGCATTAAGCATAAATGAAGTTGTAGGGTGAGTCCAGTCAGCTGGACTGGATTTAGTTTTTTGAAGACGTTCGCTGTCATGCAGAAGAGTTTCTTTGTTTGTCAGAGTCGACAACAGTTGTTGAGAGTCAAGAGATCTCATTAGAGAATTCACTGTTCATTGTTTAACTTGAGGCTAAGTGTCAATAGGTGCTGTAAATCACTTGGAAATAGCTGAAATAATTCTTTTGCAGAGAAGCATTTTCTAAGTCTTCTTTTGTTAAGTGAGGTTTTTCTACTTTCATTCATTCATTATCCTTACAGCTTAGTCCAAGGAAGCTGGAGCCTATCGAGGCGAAAGGCAGGGTACACCCTGGACAGTTCACCAGTCCATCACAGTGCCACACAGAGACAAACAACCACTCACACAATTTAGAGTAATCAATTAACCTAACATGCATGTCTTTGGATGGTGGGAGTAAGCTGGAGTACCCCTAGAAAACCTATACATACACAGGGAGAACATGCAAACTCCACAGAAAGGCCACTGTATGTAATCCAGTTACCTAGTGCTAACCACTATGCCACTGTACAGCCGGTTTCTCTACTTTTGTCTTTTCAGTCAAAGTACATGACTGACTTTAAAGCTTTGTGCTTCTGTCTTGAATTGATAACAAAAGCATTTATTCAGTGCATCCCGAGGCTTAACAATTTTTTTCCCACCTCGTGCATCACTTTAAAGAAGAATTTCACTTTACGGCTTTGCGTCAGACGCTAGCAACTGGATATCAACACACTGGGTACTTTCATTGTACAGTAGTTGATTCATTAAAGAAATTCCAGAGGAAAGAGACAGAAAAAATGACAAAGCAAGAGATGAGAGAAAAACTGACTTTTACTGGCCAAAGAGAACTTGGAGAAGAGACAGGATGCAAAAGCAAGCTTGAATTAGCCTTGGATAGGGGGCTTCTGCAGTGAGAAAAAGTATCAAAGTTTAGTAGTGGTGCTCTAACACAGTGTTTACAGAAATTTCTCTTTTATCATTAAGATATAGGAAAAGACGAGACCTGGTCTGATGAGATGGCTCTCCTGTGCTGAATTTTTAGTGTCTACTGAGCGGCTTTTTTAGTTTCCCCAAATTAAAATTTAATGCAATCCTATCGTAGACCAAACAAAACCAATGGTTTTAAAAGCTACTTGCATGAAATCTGCATCAGAACTGAGGACACTCCTTTAGATGAAGATCGAGACGTCTTCAAGAAACTAAACCTTGTCCTCTGTCTCAACCATAGACTGCATATAAAGAGATGGACGGAGTCTCCGTGACGTCACCCATAGGTTTCTTTCATTCATTCATTCATTTTCCAAACCCCTTATTCCAATTCAGGGTCGCGGGGAAGCTGGAGCCTATCCCAGCCGGCGACAGGCAGGGTACACCCTGGACAGCTTGCCAGTCCATCGCAGGGCCACGCACAGAGAGACGAACAACCACTCACGCTCACACTCACTCCTAGGGGCAATTTAGAGTAACCAATTAACCTATCATGCATGTCTTTGGATGGTGGGAGGAAGCTGGAGTACCTGGAGAGAACCCACGCATACATGGGGAGAACATGCAAACTCCACACAGAAAGGCCACTGACCAAACCAGCCAAGGATTGAACCAGCGACCTTCTTGCTGTGAGGCCACAGTGCTAACCACTGCGCCACTGTGCAGCCCCCCATAGGTTTCTGAAGAGCTGAATTGAAGCTCAGAGAGCGGTTCCTACCGTCGCCATGTTGGCAGCGTCATGCGCATCGTCTCACCCGGAAAATACAGATATGGGCAAAGAGGTGGAGCTGAGAGGGCAGCCGTGAGCGTCATAGCGGATGATTGACATCGAGCGAACTCCGAGCTTTCTGTAGCTAAAAGCTAACTGAGCTAACCCGGAGATAACGGGAGCTACCCAGCTAACGGAGGTAAGCAGGCTAAAGCGAAGTCACACTGTCAACCGGCTAAAAACCGCGGTTGTTCTACGTTCTTCTTACTTGAAGAGATTGGTACTTGTCAATCAAAAGGACCCGCCCCTAAATATCCCGAACTTTGAGATTAAATTACTTTAAAACGGGCGAGTTAGAAAAAAATTCATTTCCCCCCACAGTTGTCATGAAGGTAAACCTGACCTATAAACCGAAAATGGATTTTTGAACCAGACTGTCAACATGTTTATTTCTGCTGTGAAGTTGGCCTTTTTGGGAGTCTATGGGGATTTGCTCGGTTTGCAGCCAGCCCCTAGTGGATGAAGGGGGAACTGCAGTTTTATGCACTTCCGCATAGGCTTCACTTTTAACTGCCGGAGGTTGCCGCTTGGTCTCAACCTTCGTTGGATTCCGGAGAATATTAATAAACATACATGACATGGGTAACAAGACTGTTCAGTTGATCATCAACTCAAGTTATTAATAACCACATTAGAAAATATTCTGCAAAGAATAAAGTCCCACAGCCATTAGCTGAAAAAGTCTCATGTTTTTCCAGTTTTATGAAAGTCACTTTTTTCTTTTTTACTTTACCTTTTCACGTTCCTTTTTTTCAAAAGTCATCCCAATTCACATAGTCTAGAACTAAGTAGCTACATTAGTCTGTTACAAAGCTAACGTTAACTTGAGAAGGTGGTAAACATTATACCTTGTAATCATTAGCATGTTTGCATTGTAATTGGGGGCATGTACTGTGCTCATTCAGGCTTCACTGTATCAGCCCTATAAAGCTTCGAGTTCACCAAGCATGTTGGAGTTTGCACATTAATATTAACAGATTGCGATTCTTTTTAGGGTGCTTTTTATTTATTTCACAAGAAGCCAAACAGTAATGCTCCAAAAACACCAATAAAATGCTGGTTAAAGTTTAAAACATGCCAGTTACCTATGCCACTTAAGAAAAATGGCATGCTGTGCCTCAGTGGGAAAGTAGGCCAGGTGCTTTGGCCCAAATGCACTGCCACACAGGGACGTTGTTTCACTGCCGTCCACAAACTCCTCTGAAACACACCGGAATTAGCACCTCTGGGTGCAATAGGCAGGTGTGTTGGGCTCGACAAACCTGTTGCTGAGGATCAAGTGAACTGGCAACTGGAGTCAAATGGCACGTAATGGTAATAGTCATGCCTGCAAAAAGCAGGGTGGAGGAAAAGACTCTGTCCTGTTTCTCTCCGAATTAGAGAGTGACTGAAAATGAAAGGCTGGTCCCTTGTTCAGGGACAGGGCGACAGTTTTATGTCTGGGGATGAGGGTGGAGGAGGGGCGATGCTATTTCTGCATGGCACACCGCTGACGATGACCAGTATGTGTGTTAGTGGGTAAGATGAAAGGAGAAGTGAAAGGCAAAGACTGGGTAAGCGAGACTTTTGACAGATGTAGCTTGAACGTAATTAAACTGCAGATCTGAGGGCAAAAGTTATACATTTCTCATCTGTCATGAAGAAAAATTATTCATCAAAGGTCTGAAATCTATGATTATAACATCCTGAAATAGACATGGTATACATTGTTTGTACATCTTTCACGTAACTACAGTATCAACATAGAAACCTGTGACAATGGCTTTTTATGAGCTCCGGGCTTTGATCCAACTTTGACATTGTGTCTGAACAATGTCACGTATACAGACTGTATGTAAGAGATGCATGCAGCCACTGGTTTGTGGACTCATGTCTTGAGGGGAACTGCAATTGAATATAAAGCCATTAAAAAATGGATGCATCCTTCAATACCAGTAATGAGATGAATTTTCTTCGAGCCATAGTAGAACAGATCATGAAAAGCCCTTTGATCCATGAAGCAATTCAAGTCAGACTTAATATAACTTAATATAACACGTACTTGCTCAGGATGGGAGATTGAGTTGGACTCAACTCAATCTGTTGGTTTCCTTATATAGGCTATTATGAATTGGCCTTCATTTTGTTTTCCCCTCTGTCTGTAAAGCGTCTTGAGATGGCATTGCCGTGATTTGACGCTATATAAATAAAGTTGGATTGAATTGAATTGAATTGAATACAAAGCTTAAGTTTGCTGTTTTTGACTGATAGTCAAAATGTAAAAATGTAAAAATTTAAAATTCATTTTGTTTTGTTTTTTTCCCCCAAAATCTAGAGGTAGCTAAACTATAGAAGCAGAGAGCAGACATACTTGCAGTTATTTATTTTTTATTATTTTGAGATCTTTGTCATGTTGATATCATGAAGTTTGTTACAAACAAAAAAACTTACCAACACTTTTGTCAGTATCTTAAGAAATATGCCTTTTGGTTTGTCAAGATAACCACCCACCATAAGTACTTATTATAGAATAATACACATTGTGTTCTTAAGAGCATGGGACAGTCAATGTAAACCTGAATGTCATTGGTTAGCACCCAGTTTAAATGGTAATTGTAGTGATTGGTGGATTGTTCTCTATAATGGTCTCACCATATTTAACCTACTGTATAGAGGTTTAGAGTAAACACTTCACTGGAGCCACTATTTAAACTGCAAAAAAGAGCAATTTGAGTCATCCATAAAGCAAGTTATCTTGAGCACACAAATCCAGTTTTTATTAAGTATAAAATAATGAAATTAGATGATATGATAGATTTTAACAGTATATTAATTTGATATAAAGCCAAGAAGAACTTACTGCCTGTCACCTGTAATCATTATTCCTGAAAAGAAGTGGCGGGTATAACTTTAGAGAGAAGTTAGAATTTAAAATAAGGCAATATTAAGGGACTAAAAAATGATTCAGGATAACAATTAGTGTAGTAAGATGCTGGAACAAATTGAATGTGGAGTTCAAAAAATGTCCAAACATCATCCTATATAAGATTAAATATAAACACAGTATATTGATAAGGTATGGGAGCCAGCGGGCCTGATATTGTGACATGTAGCTGTGCTTACCAGATATGTGTACATATTGATGTGACGTATGACTGTATTTGCAGGGCACACACAAATGTGTTTGTGCTGGCGGATGATGTGCTGGTATTTAGGCCCAGGTGGATCGTGAGATGTGGCAAATATGACAGTGTTGGTGTTTGTTTGCTATGTTTTTAACTGTGTGATCATGGATAGTGTAGTCTGGGGTGGGTGTGTGTGAGTTGCCTATGTGTTCCAATGAACATTTTGTATACGGGTGAATAGGTTAACATGCATGGTTTGATGTCTGTAGCTGCTCATGTACTTATGTACTTACATCTGGATTGATGGGCTTGGTTTATGTACTTTGTGTGAACCTCCAGCAGTTAAAAGTGAAGCCAATGCGGAAGTGCATAAAACTGCAGTGTCCCCTTCATCCACTAGGGGCTGCAAAACAGAGCGAATCCCCATAGACTTCAATATTAAAAAGACCAACTTCACAGCAGAAATAAACATGTTTACAGCCTGGTACAACAATCCATTTTTGGTTTAATAGGTCAGGTTTACCTTCATGACAACTGTGGGGGAGTGAATTTTTTTCGAACACCTCCGTTTGCAAGTAATTTAATCTCGAAATTTGTCATATTTAGGGGCGTGTCCTTTTGATTGACAGGTACCCGATCTCCTGCTTCAAGAAAGCAGAGTGTAAGAAAAGTGAAGCTTTTAGCCAGTTAACAGAGTATTTTAGCATTAGCCCACCTACCTCTGTTAGCTGGTTAGCTCCTGCTATCTCCGGGTTAGCCCACTTAACTCTCAGCCACAGGTAGCTCGGAGTTCACTCGATGTCAATCATCCACCCCTACACTCTCAGCTCCACCTCTTTGCCCATATATGTATTTTTCGGGTGAGACGACACGCATGCCCCTGCCAAAATGATCCCATATCTAAAATCTATGGGTCACGTCACGGAGGCTATGTCCATCTCTTTATATACAGTCTATGGTTATATTATGTGTAGCACTGACATTTAGAAAAATGGGTAGGATCTAATGAGTTACACACTCTTTCTTACTCCTTTTCGAACATGTAAATCACTCCTTTGTTGTTGTTTTTTTTGCATCACTTGTTTGACCTCTTAATTTTTTTTTTGCTTTGTTGTTTTGTATCTATGTTTGACTTATGGTATAAATACTGTTAAAAAAAAAGGAATCAACCAAAAAAATCTCTAATAGTTACTCAAAGCATCCTGGCTTTTCCTTTCCTGAACTAAACAATGAAAGATCTCTTTCTTTTATCAACATAATTGACCCCACCAGCTCAAGAAAGCAGTTATTATCTTTGAAGTGTAGTTTGACTTTCAGTAATCTGAAATATGTTCACTGGACTTGTGTTTTTATCGAGCTTTTCCAGTCATGACGAGCCCATTTATAATCTAATTAAGGCAAATCCATGAATGCCAGTAACTAAATTGAATATGTTGATTTATAGAGAAACATAATCATGTTTCAGGTATTGATTGATACACCTAATCTCTTTATGGTGGGACTATCCTGAAAGTAGGCCTATTTGACACATTTGGACTTATATCATTATTGTTATACACTAAGAATCCCAACAACTGACTCAATACTAATAGTCTTGAAGCCTGACAGCCTAAGTCACGTTTTGACCAACTTGTCATAACTGCCTAACTCTTCTCTCCTCACACTGGAAATTCACTGCACATCATTTACTATGAAATATGAATTAGGCAATAATGCTATTAGGCTATTGATATTACTATGTCCATCTTTGCAATATAATTACAAACGATGAAATGGGGAAACCTGAGTATAGATTTTCATTTATAGTCAGAATGAAGATTAAAACAAACAGCAGATATATTAAATACCACTATTTCAATAATTACCGTTGTTTTTTTTTATGATTTCTTTAAGTTCAGAATCAAAAGCATTGCCTGTTGTAATGGTGTACATATCTTGTGTGGTCATGATGGTGATCAGATCAGAAATCAGGAAGCTAAGTAGCTACACATTTTGACAAACCAACTATTACAAAACAAAAAATACCTCACTTTCAAAAGTCAGAAAAAAGCAAGTAGTCTGCTATGGGAAGTAGTTTTATCTAAACGTAATAGTATCATCAAGTTTACTTCTAATGTTGTCCAAAGATGGATGGATGGATGGATGGATGGATGGATGGATGGATGGATGGATGGATGGATGGATGGATAGATAGATAGATAGATAGATAGATAGATAGATAGATAGATAGATAGATAGATAGATAGATAGATAGATAGATAGATGGATGGCATTAACTGGGAGGAGGATTATATCAGTGAATCATTAGGTAATGGCTTGTTCAGAAATATCTGTGAATAAGTGAGTCGCTGTTCATTTCATGAATTGTGATAAACTCCACTCTGAACATTGTGGGCCCTACCCAGCAGCAGCTCATTCATTAGTCATTATTCTAAATTTAGTTGCACTTTTTATGCCTTCCTCAAGTAAAATGAAGCACCATATCCAGCAGTTACATAGCAGTTCTTTCCTTCAAATATTGATAGGATATAATATGTGTAACTGAATTTTTATTGAGTGTGGCTGCCGTAGTTGTTTATAAAAAACTTAAATGAATTTGATTATTTAAAACGCACTGCTAAGTTTTTGGACTGAAATCGTCCAATCTCATGTTCTTTATCTTTGACAAGTTGCTATAATGAAGTACAATTAAGGCTAGCTTCTGCTTCTCTTTGTCCGTTAGCATGTTTAGCCAAAAAAATGGCAGAAGTTATAGAGGAAAAATATTTATTTTATAGTTAAATTTGCTCCTTGTGATGAAAACGGTTGTTGTCAACTTCTTCTTAAGCTAACCATCAACTGTCCACCCACGACAGTTTAACATTCATTGTTATGGGAGAAGACCAGAACAGCCACGTATGGCAGCATTTTTCACCCTTCCTAACTCTTTCTGTTTGTTGGACACACACAGGGACTCCTGTTCTGTGAATGTGGAGTCTGTTTTTTTTCCTTCCTGATTTGCATTTGTGGAATGCAGCAACATTTCAATGGACCCAACGGGAGTATGAAAGGAACCTTTGCACATCCAAAAAGTCTAAACCAGATTGTAATAATAACTTGTGCTTGGCTGTTGATGATGACACAAGCTACCTGCTTTATTTAGGATTTTATTGTAAACTGAACAGCAAATCAGGAAATCCTAACTTGAACCATCACTCTCATATATAAGTATGAGAGCGTCGGCTAAATGACGAGACTAGAATAAAATATATTATACAGCCATGTTAGAAGTTACAAGTTTGGTCATTGGTTGGATCGACTTTTATATAAGATTTATGATTTTAAAATAATTTAATGAATAAGCTCTTTGCTAAACAGTAAAATGACAGATTTTAAGGATAAATCCTTCCCAAAAGAAGACCTTTGGAAAGTTCTTTGGAAGACTGGAGATTTACTCCTAAAGAAAACAATGAAAGCTTCTCTAGGAGACCTCATGCTGTGATGAAGAGTAAACCTGTTTTATATTCCTATTGATATTTGCATCTTAATTAATAAATCCCGACTCATTTATTTCCATTCGTCTGGTAATAAATAAAGAAACGAGGGGGTGGTTCAGGACTCTTGCACAGGACTGCAATGTAAAAGCCAACTCTGTCAACAACATGCCAGCTGTGATCTGCTGCATGTGATAGCTGTGGTTTCTTATCATCTTAGAGAGAAGGCCCACCTCCCAGCCACTACAGCCCCCAGACCAGTCCAGCTAAAGGCATCACCTCCTGCTTCAAATCCACGTTGCCGCGGCTCCATCCTGTACACTCAGTGAGTTCAACTTCATATTCTCATCTCCACATTCACAGCATAAAACGTTATCCCCCACCTTTATATCAGTTATCTGCATTTTATTTTATTAACCGAGTGAGTAAAAAGTATTCTATCACATTTAAAATGTGATTAATAAAGATTTGACAGTAGCTTTGATCGAAGTTATTCTAATTTGAAGGCAATTAGTTATAATTTGGGTAATTCTTGTTTATAAAAAATGGCAGCACAGCACAACATGAAGCAGAAAACAAATAGCATCTCGTGGATAAAAATGGATAAAGATGCAGTAGATATCTAATGATTGCTATTCCCGAGGAGTGAAAGTGAAAATCGGCTTGTGTGTATTCACAGAAGACACCCGGACCGGGAGCCTACGAGTCTTCCTGGAAGATGTTCAGACATGGAGGTCACGGTCCCGTCTTTTAGCCTGTTTTCCCACAACATTTCACTGTAATCCCAGGACATTTACTCCGTCAGCCCCCATCTCTCATGACCCTGCAGTATTTATAAAAGAAACAGTAAAATCATGACCACATGAAAAAGGGAAGCGTCTTTTCTTCCTTTCATTTAGCTTTTGTTGTCTGCTACCGACATGATCAGTTTCATTCGTTGTGCTTAAATTGCTTTAGTGACGCCGGCCTGGGAAGCAGGACGATTTTATCTGGAACAAAGGGTACTTCATTCCACTTAGCTGCATGTTCCCGGTAATGAGTTCTCCCTTCATCGCTCCTCTTTCCTGCTCTCCGTCCTCTCTACCTCTTTGTTGGCAGTCTGGCTGCTTTGCCTTCCTACTATCTCTGCCCTGCGTTGCACTCAGGAGGAGGAATGCTGCTCAGCCATGCGTCACATGCACATAGCTTAGTGTGGCATGCTGCACCCTCAGATAACACATTCGGTATAAGGAGGCCAAGGCAGTGGCACACAATAAAACAGCTATTCTTATCGCTACCTACTTCACATGCTCACTCTTTCTGTCAACTGAAACAAACAAGCCAGGGACACAGAGAGCAGCAGATATTAGGAATCACCTCAATGTGGAGCATAATGTAGCCGTGGATTATCGCGCGGCAGGGGAAATAAAAGCAAACGCATTGAAGACTTCTTTATAATTTCAATTGTTGATTAATTCAGAGGAAGGTTTTACTGAGCAGCACTGCTTTTGTAACAAGACACTGATGCCAAGAAGGAGGAATTTTGTGCTACAGCCAGTTTGACAGTTGTTGAGGGAGTGGAGAGTTATATTCATCCACTCTTTGTCCACCCAGGCTATCAGTTTAAACAGCAAGATTACAGCCCACTATATCAAGATTTATCTTAGCGTTGTATTGATTATAAAGCATGAATAATGCCAGCCTTTCCCATAGCAAAATCACAAGATCAACACAAAGGTTTTTGCTGTTTATTTTATTTTTTTTAACACAAACATCATCGGTCTCAGATGTCTGCAAAGACTTTTCAGGAGTTGCTCAGTCAGCTTCCTCCAGTGATTTCACACAACACAGCTGTCAACTCAGCGCCTTCATTTTTCAACCCCATGACCTCACATTTGGTCAAACTGGTTCCTACACTGCAACCAGTTGCTCACATATTGCACTTTGCATAGCGTTAAATTCTGAGAATGTGCCTAAAACAGACTACATATGCAGGTAGCCATGCATACAATTAAAGATAGCCGTGAAATATATACAGTTGCTTTACTTTGAACGTCATTTTACAATTCAGTTGCATTTTTTTTGCTGATTGCATATTCTAAACTACCTAAAAACAATGTTGTTAAGGTTAGGAATACAATCTAGTTTATGTTAAAATGGACACATATGATATAATAAGGTAAGACACAAGATATACCATCTACTGTATGAAATAAATATACTCACACATGGAGACAGAATTCACTTTTGGGTATTAAAGGAAAAAAAAATGTCAGAGCAAAGTCTCTGAGAAATGTTTCCAACACCTTGTTGAATTTTTTTAAATGAAAACTGCAGGCAGACCTGAAGGCAAAAGCGGTCCAATCCAATACTAGCAAGGTGGACCTGATGCAGCAATAGGTGAGCATGATGGATGTTTTAACACTCAGTCAATCAAATGACCAAGCATTTTCCTTCAGCTCCACAGAGAGCTTTTTTGCCCACAAACTGGTTCAGTTTGATTCTGTAAATTAGTCATAAGTCGTAGAGATCTTAACAGCAGCAGTCTGTGGTCAGAGTGCTCCCAGTTTGGAGATTCAGAAACAAAAGTAATGAGAAAACTGAATGTTTCTATCATATTACTCAAACCCACAAAAATTCCCAGTCAGTCAAGTGAGCACTAAATTGTGGACTGAAGCAGGCGGGTCCAAAACCGCTCTTCAAGGACCGCTTTCCTGCAGGTTTTCCATGTAGTCCTGCTCCAACAAACCTGGCTTCTATAAATGGATCACAGCCAATGAAATTCTGCCCAATTACTGATTTATTTGAGTCAGTTGGGTTGGAGCAGGGATACATGGAAAACCTGCTGGGCAGTCGAACCTCAAGGACCGGAGCTGGACACCCCTGGACTGAAGCATCACTTTTGCATCATAGTTAGCGGGTTGACGTCGCAGCACTATGTGGCAATCAGGATCATGTTGCAATAAACAGTAGTTGTGTGGTGAAAAATGTAGTGACAGAATGACTAACTGTCTGATGCCAGAGTGATTCAGTAGAAAAATCCACAATTTAGAAATTCTTGAGGTCGATTTATATTAGATGGAAAAATATGCTCTTCATGTAGCTGTTAGCTTAGCTCCTCTGTATTTTTATTCAAGTAATTCACAGTCAGAAATATTATTTGCTTTATATGTCAAGTATAAACACATACAAATTATGTATGGAAAAGTAAAAGTAATACATATTAAGAAGAAAGTAATAAATAAAACAGACTCTCATGTAGATGTGTCTACTACGTACAGAGCAATATATAGAAATTACAACTGCAAACATAAAACCAAGCATACAGTATATACAGTAAATGCAGGAGAGGAGTTGTATAACAGAAACATGTGAAAGATGAGATGCACTTATGGATTGTGCAACCAGTTAGCTGTTTATCTGTTCAATAATAATACTGCAGTGGAGAAGGTGCCCGTTAGTCCTGGTCTGATCAGTGATGTGCTCTGCAGTCCTCTCAGAGTGCTGCAGTCTGGTCCTGTCCTGCTTGGTGTCGGCTCCAAACCACACATTGATGGATGTGCCCAGGACAGACCCAATGATTGCTGTGTAGAACTGCAGCAGCACTCCATTATACCCACGTTTAGTTTCAAAGGGCTCAATGTCCGAAACCAGACCTCCATCTCCAGTTGACCGTGCTCACCTTTGTCCTGCAGAGTCCCAGTTTGCCTCTGGATCTCCTTTTCAAAATCCTCATGGTCCACATATCTTGGAATGTGATTAGGACAGAAAACAGGGGGGAATATTTATAGACCAGGTGCACAGCTTCAAATTAATATTAATGTTCAAAGTATGTCAGAGTTTATTACCTCACATCAACTTAAAAAAGGAGATGTCAGAGCTGTTTCTAGCCTGGTGTGGAGATGAATGGCCGGTCAGATGGCCCCTAGAAACCGATTACTGGTTTGCTGCCAGGGGTAGGACATGGTCAAATATAGAATTTCCACAATCAATTTTTTTCCAAGTAAGGAATGAACATGTGTGACAGCCTAAAAATAGACTTGTACAATCAATCAGCTGCATGATACTTTTTCTTATCGTCAGGTCGAAAGATATCACACCACTTCCAGTCAACATGAGCTCACCTGACAGAGCAGCTCTCACAACAGATTAGGGTTGTTCTTAAGTGTTGCTCAAAGGCTCCTGAATGTTATGAATACAAGCATCCACCATAGGTCAGCTATTTTTTGAAAAATACTACCTGAGGGTGTTTCAGAAGCCTGCCAGATGGAACTGCATAGATCTGAGAAAAGGTTTTATTAGTAGCAAACAGAATGTTACCACAGCACGTCTACTTTATCTACTCACAACTCTATTTTGTTTCAGTCAACAATTGTTAAAGAACTTGAAGAGGCTCAAGAGCCAGATTCTTGTTCCCCAGTTTTTGTTGTAGTAACAATGGAGGGCACATTTTAACTCTAAGAAGACAATTTTGCATGCAGCTTCTAAAGGTTGGATGTCTGTATCCCCTGCTTGTGAGGAAAATGCAATGAAAGAAATATGGTTATGTGTGTTTGTGTGTGAAGATCAGCCATTTTGCCAGTGGCCACAACACCAAGCCCACAGAATAATCTCAGTTTCTCACAACCCTCAGTGCCCTTCCTCCCCTTGCATCTAAGCGATCTCCACAGTCCAGTGCTGATCTCTGACATATGCCTCATACTGACGACTTAACACCCTCCATCTCCCACAGCCAGCCTCCACCACAGGCACGGCTAGGCACCCACTGTCTCGTTGTCAATCAAGCTCCCCTCGTAGACACACATTGCTTCAAAGGATATGCACACAGCCGCCCAATGCAACCAATGCTCATGCAAACATGCACTTATGATCCTTCACTTCTTAAAATCTCAGTTGCAAATTTGTGAACATACATGAGGACACACTAAGATCTGTGGGTCAGGCGTTTTCCTTGAAAATAGATCCTTTTATAAATTACACAGAGCTAAATCTGGTGAAGAGATTTATCATTGCATGTCGCAGTGGAGGTCACAAAGCATCACTTGAGAGTTGGTAGAAAGTTTGATTCGAGAACAGCTTGTGCTGGTTGAGTCAATTAATTGATCTAAAGCCTGGGAGAACATATGGTGTTATGGCAGGATGTACAGGCAGCACAAACATACAGTCCAAAGTCGATAAACGAGTGTAGTGGGGCATGTGAGCGAGGATCTGGAATAAGTTTTTTTGTTTTTGGCAGCATACAACAATAGGTGACCCTGCAACTCCGCCCTACTGCTAAGACAGAGTCAGGGGCATCAAATTAAGGGCTAATTCTGGACAACACGCTGAGAAAATGTGTCTTAGCTCCAGACTGATGACGAAGAGAGACCACTGGAATTTCCCCAAGAATGTGTGGTAACTTAAAATAGTCACAATTCAGCACTGGGGTGGGGGCAAATACTATTATCAGTTGCTGCAGCCAAATTACAGTGCAGCTTTTGTTCAATCCATGACACTGACCTGAACCAAAATGGCGCCAAGGTATCAGAGAGCCTCTCAGGTTCAATCTACCTTCCACCTCTTGCTATAAAACATGACCACGTTGAGAAACTTCAGCCAAGCGGTAAGAGGGTCCGATTGATGCTGTTCTTGAAGTCCAGGTCACCCTCATCTCCACTACCCACACTGAGGGTGATGACTTGCTATTTGAGGAGTTTAGCCACAGTGTGACGTGAGACACCAGTAGGGCTAGCGGGTATCTTTTAACCCCCTTGAACTGCTGACAGCCGCGTTGGGGTTACATTCTACTTCTAATAAATTACATTTAAAAATTTAATCAGGTCCAAAGACGGCTATTAGCAAACAAGGGGGTCATTGTTTAAGTGGGTAATGGTGCTAGGGCAATTTCTCTGTGTGTTTGTGTGTGTGCACATGGACCATCAAAGCTAGAAAGCTACCAGATGAACCAGGAGTAACTGATGGAAAACAACTAACTTCTTGATATGCTGCCATTTACGGCAACACAATTAAACAGTTGCTACAATCAAAAAATGGTAGCGTTGCAGCCGTCTCCAAACAATGAAATAATAATAATTTTCTCTTATTAGAAAGGATTTTTACGGCTGTTTTTGCTGCAAAATAAACATCTGATTGAACTTTACTTAACTTAATGAGTTAGCACAAGCTAACAGATTAGACATTAGAACAAGCTAGGTCTCAGTTAGCACCTAAGCTAGGTCTCAGTTAGCACCTTGTGAACACATTTGGCATCAATGGGAACCCAATACCAGGGTGTAAGTGGTAATTTTTGGGAATGATACAGTCAGGATACAAAAATGGAAAGTGATTTTCCATTTTCCACAAAGAAACACATCAACATACTGTAATATTTCTCTTGGATGCTCTGAAATAGACACCAACAACAATCAAGAAAGGTAGAACTTTATTCTATCTGTGTGCAGTTAACGTTTGCAGGCCAGAGAAAAGTTGTAGATAGTCTGATAACTCAGAATCATGATTATCATTAATAAAGTGAATATATCATTCCTTCATGGAGTTGTACTCACAACAAACTTCTCACAAAGAACAGATTTTAAACCTGCTTACATGCAATGATAAAAACCCAGAATTGCTTGTTTGAGCAGGTATATGTGTTTAATAAACAGTCTTTTTAAGCTGCCACAAATTCACACAAACACAGTCTGATTTTGCAACTAAATTTCCTAAATGTTTCAGCTATTAGTCCAGTGATAAGTCCAGTACAAGTAGGCATGTCCATCAACAATTAAGAGTATGTTTTGTTTTTGATTTTTACACGTTGTCTCATTATCTTGCTTTATTTTCTGAAGTCCAGCACTCAAATGATGAGCGGACTGAGTAACGGTGCCTCATCTAGTAGGCTGACCTGTGCGTAGTGTTATAATATTGTTGTACATGATAAAAAAAAAGTTAAATCATTCTGACACTTATTCTTACATGCAGTTCATATGTATATATATTTATACAAATACATATACATGTGTATAAATGACCTAAATGGTTGAACTCAGTTTTTGATTAATTAATCTATTTCGAATGTTTCACTGACTTGTATAACTTATAAAGGTATTACAAGTATTGATAATGTACATGTAACTGCATTTAAAAATATGCTGCCTGTAAAATGTTCAAAATGTGGGTAGTGATTAGCTTAGCTTAGCTTAGCATAGCTTAGCTTAGAGTAAAACAAGGCAAAAACTAAACACAAAAGCTGGGTTTGTTGACTGGCAACAAAATGTCACATTTTCTAATTGTAACTAATGAACATGTTATAAATCTGTTGGCTTGTGTTCATTCATTCATTAGCCTAACCGTTTAGTCCAATTAAGGGTTGCAGGGAAGCTGGAGCCTATCCAGCAGTCTTTGGGGGAAAGGCAGGGTACATCCAGGACAGCTCTCCAGTCCATTGCAGTGGTTTGTATTTTAAAGTGTATATAACTTTCTCTTCATTGTCTACATTTTAAAAGTAGCATAAAGCTAAGCGTTACATCTTCAGGAAACTTTAGTTGTTTTTCTTAAATAAAACAGTCAGTCATCAAGGAAGCTAAACTGGGTTGGTCTACAGGTAACATTACATCATCTCAAAGTAACCAGATTGTATGTTATTAATCTTGCTGGGTTTTTAAAGTCTCTGACTATTTTATTGACAGGTCCAGTAATTTCCTCCATCATGTCTACATGAAATCATTGGAAAACTTTTGCTGTTTTCCCCAAAATAAATAAGTTTTATTCTTCATCATGATGAGAATGCACCTATAATAATAAAGGGCTATAACATTACAGTATACTGAATTTGTAATACCACAATATCAGCACATTATTTAAGCATTTGTTTGTAACTTAAAGTAATATTGTCATACATACATGTTATGCAGTTCAAACCATGGGACAATTTTCACTGTAAAATCCTTAAAAATGATTAACTAATGTCAGAATCAAACAGTCCTGTTTGCCTACAAATCTCTACATATGTTCTTTACTTTAAAGCATTTCACAGAGTTAAGTCTCTTGTCAACATCTAAGAACTGTAAGATCAAACTGCGCTCCAACACTACTTCACCTTGGGGACTGACTATTCATGCTCCCACTCTCATTTAATTTTTAAATGAGATTATGGAGCCACATCTGATCCATATAACCTCCATCACACCCCTCACCCATCCACGACTCCATGGCCTTGTTTTGACATCGGCAGTGATGGTTCATTTTCTTTCTTGGTGTCGTGCTCCAGCTCCACCCAGCCTGTGTCCTCCACTTGAACCCACAGTGTTAGAATTAACACTATGACCTGAATAGCCGACCACCATGGCGATCAGTTACCTGTTTGTTATTGATCACTGCTTCATTATAAGTGGTATATGAACAGCAGAACATGCTAAATTATGATGAAGCAAATGCATGTGTGTGTGTGTGTGTGTGTGTGTGTGTGTGTGTGTGTCAAGTGAATAGAGCTTCTCTGCCCGTTGTCATTGTGAAAGGCTTTGCAGCGGGCCATTTCCCCCATTAATCTGTCTCCTCTTACAGAGCCGTCAAGATTGTGGCATGCATGTGTGTCTGTGCTCATGTATTCAAGCATGTGCACTGTACCACACAGTGTGTTCATGTGCTTGTCATTGTGCATGTAAGTGTACGTGTGAGCACACCATGTAAAATTCCCTCGTTCCCCTCTGGGATTAGACCATTCATCTCCCGAAGCGCCTGTGTAGGTGTCTCACAGTGCTAATGAGGAGAGGATGGAACAAGGGAGAAGCTGGGGAGCGAGGGAAGAGGTAAAAATAGATTTTTCGGACGGCAGTGTAGAGGCAACAGTGATCGATATGTTCTGCGCTGAAATTCAAAGTATTGATGAATGAGGATTTTTTTTTTTAAACTCCTGGTTGTGTGGGTTAAAAAAAAACAAATAACAACAAAACAGCGCAGGGATTAGTTGGCTAAGAAAAGAGTTTTTCCTAAGAGCAAAGGCAGGGGTTCTTCACATGGCACAAATCAATTTTCACAAGCCTAAGACATTGATTACAGCTGGCTCATACCTCACACAGTAACAGCCGACATCAAACGGACGCTGTCAAGTCTGTAAAACCACACAACGGGGGTATTATCTGCCTTTCACCGAGTGTGTGTCGAGCCTGTGCATGTGTTGCCAGTGTGTGTTGTTCGGCAAGCCAGATATCTCTCTTCTTCCCTAGTTACTCAAACAAGGGGATGGCTGCTAGGCAACCAAGCCACATCACATCACATCAGGCGAGCCGGGAGAGAGCTAGAGAGGGAGAGCTAGGAAGAGGAGGAGGAGGAGGAGGAGGAGGAGGGAGTTTGGAGGCAGAAAACTGTGCCGGCAGTATTACATAAGCCGGCAGCCCGGTCCCACTGCTCACATTAATGTGGTTAGGCACTCGGAAGTGATGTCCATTAGTCACAAGTGACAAGGCAGGTGAAGATGCAGCATCCAGCAGTGTTTTTCTTTTTAGAGCCACTGTTTATATTTGAGAGCATTTTGAACAGATGAGTCAAAACAAAAAAGGAAACACGTACATATGAGTCGCCTGCTGTGGAGAACAAACCTGAGCAGAGACTTATATCAACCCAGAAGGATCATTTTAAGCAAACACACGTCCATGAAGATACAAAAATGGAAAAGTTTACTGCATGACGACACACAAGGATTATGATGCTACATGAAATGATTATTTGGTGCCCTTTCACGATGAAACCTGTGCAACAAAAGGCTGCATCAATCAACATGATCACAGAAAAAAGACAAACATTATGTCCAAGTAAACGATGATGAGGAGCTGCTGCTGCTCTGTGTGGCAGCCACTCGTATAGAAAACACAGTACAGCACATTTTCTTTCTTGATGTAACCAGCACATCTGTGTGATTTCTGCACCGTGTAAGTAATATCCAGCTACTATTTACAGCATTTCCACTCATTTCTCTATAAATAAGTCATTAATATGACTTAATTTGCGATAACTCTACAGGAGATGCTTACAGTTCAGTTACAGTACTAATAACACAACACTGTATTCCACTTTATTCTGCAAAGATCTCAACCTTTCACGTGTCTTCTGCACAAATATCCAATGTTTTCATGGAAATAGAACATTTACAAAGACATTTACGGATGATCAGAATGTTTATGAAAGTCAGCCCTTTTCAGACATGGAAGTTGGCATAATCAATGTGTTAAATTAGATAGGATATTAAGTGAGGAATAACACATGAAGTTGGTGTTTTCATACAGCGTGCCACGTTTCCATGACAGTTCACATTAGCCTGACAAGTGCAGTGAGGTTGTGTAAAGCGTGGCGCCAATGGGAATAAGCAGCTGAAAATATAGCTTTTTGTCATGATTAATCGGTTTGGATTGGCAGTATGATAAAGAATTCAAACTGGCTTTTTATTATTAAGGTTTGAATGTGATGAGCGTAGAAAACTGTGACATGAAAGAGAACGTGGCTGCAAACACTCCAAAGATAATCCAGCATTTTAGATAATTTTTTCCTTCCTGTTCATATAGATCGGGTTGTTTAAAGATGGAAAATAAAGAACATCGCTGCCATTTTGTTCACTTGATAAAGCAATGTCTGCGACTTCCCTGAAAGTGGCTAATATGCCAGATTCAGGCCAAGTTGTACAAGTGGAAATATATCCATAAAAGTTATGCATAAAAACAAGCAGATAATTAAATTCACATTATTCTGTTTTAAAGATAAAAGAACAAATGTTTAGACAGGAAATGCTGCTCAACATCACAGGTGAACTTCAAATCCACAATTGCAACACAGTAGTCGCTTAAGGCATGCTTAAAGCCGCAGAACTCTATCTTAATGAATCATGTTGTAGCTGTTTTTATTTAATAAAATAAAAACTTTTCTTCTCAGGATTTACAGATATCAAATCCCAATGCCATGACACAGAGGGACTGTGGATGTAATAGTGCATTCCACTTTTCTTCCGAGGACGTTTCTGAAAGGTTTTTGTCTGAAAATGACAAAGCAACCTTGTTGTTCATGAATGGAGAACTCATAACTTAGATTCAACATTTTCAGAGATTGTGCCAAATCCCACCTGTAGACCATTGTTATCTTTATTTATTTATTTCTGCTGTGGTTTGTGTCCATTATGTTCATAGTGATAATAGCGCTGAGTTGTTGTTATTGGTAATTACATTGTTATGACAGGGTTGTTCATGATGATTATAAGGCTTATACATGGTTTACCAACAATGCCTCTGTCTGGTGCTCTAATTGTGCACATTTTTACAATCCTTGTGTGTTTTTCTTGTTGATGCAGGATTAAAAATATTGGCTTTTTGGTTAGCTTGGACATTTTTTCTGAGCTGGCGCAGTGAGGATGCCACTTAAAACACAAGTATAAAGCGAGCAAAAATGACACTCATAGAGTACAACAAGCTAAAATGTATTAGCTTCCACTTAGCCACTAGCAAGCTAACTGTTCTGCATTCGTCACCTAAACGCAGCTTTCTTGGATGCCAAAATGAGCAGAATTTGTTTGATATTTTCGTAACATCAACAGGAACAAGAAAACCTGTTAATTTTGTGATAAGTAAGACTGAAACGCTGTATAACTAGATATTACCATCCTTCAAACAGAACAACAGATAAATGCTCAGTTGCCTAATGGCAAAGTTAAACCTTGGTTGTTACAGATTGTATGTGCAAACACCAGAGTTACACAATGCAAACTGGTGTTGTAAAGCGCTAACATCCCACTGTGAAAGTTTTAGCATGATCAGTTTAACAGCACTGATAACGTGGGCCACAGATGTTAGATTTCACATCTAGTTTAGCTCGGTTATGATGAGCTCCACTCTGTTTGGTTAACAATGTTAAGCTGATCTAAATCAGTCAATAATAGATCTTCCTATTTAACTTTGATTTTAAGACACAATTAATACATTTTTTTATGGGACTGCTTGACTTATTGTTTAACATTTGACTGTGATGTCAGCTTTACTTAACTTTTACACAACTAAATTAACAAAATGCTGCATGCTAAGCTAGTCAGTGAAGCTGTCATTAATTTATAAAGCCTGCATGTTAACTGCACAGATTTCCACTGCTAAACTTAAATTGTGACCAGGAAAAAAAGTACCTGATGGCTCAACCTTCAGATGAGAAGCTCCGAAGGGTTTTCACTCAGTTGCTGCCAGATTAATGGAATAAATAGACTACATTAAATTAAACATAGTTTTGCTGAAAATATACATATATCTACTAAGAATTTTAGAAAAAATAGAAAATGTGTATTTTCTTGAGAAATATTAGATGAGAAATTTGATAATGATATATTTGCCTTTTCAAGAAACTTTATCTTTGCTACTCTGTTTTTGCTTAATTTTTACTTTAGTTTATCTCGGAAGAACAAAGAATATCCTGGCTTTGCACAGGTTTTTACAGGTAAAGGAAATGCTATCATTACATTTTTTAATTTAGCCAATAACTCAGTCTGATGCATTCACTAATGCATGAGACGTTTAAAGTGTATGCTAAGCAAACTGCCAATGCTAGTATTTATAGCATTAATGAATACTTGTTTACCAAAGCAAACTATAAATTAAAAGCACATTATTCTATTACTATTATCATTAATTAGTGTTTTGTCTAATGAAAAGCCAGTTTGTATCCAAAACCCCAAACTTCAGCCAAGCTATTCAGAGCTCCCTTGGGATGATGGTGAAGGGTCGGATGGGACAGGAGGCCTCCAGTTCCAGGGCTGTCAAGAAGCAGTCCGGAGCCTGGCTGGAGTTCTGAGCCTGCAGAGCCTCTCCCAAACCACTCCACGCTTCATGGGAGGTGCTGTGGGTTTGAACTGCATCCCGCAAAACCTTCTCTCCAAGGTGGACTCGCCCAGTCTTTACCAGCAGTCGACCCTAAATAGACAGATTAGAACAAAAGAAAAAATTGTGTATTTAATATCAGTGTTTCCCCAATGAATAAGTGCCAAACTTTAATATCAAAGTAAAACATGAAGTGAAATAGGTATAGGATTATTCTTTCTGTGTTGAAGTTAAAAGATAGAGGGATTCTTGATATTTTATTAAACTAAACTAGGCGTAAGCAGATAAGAAATAACATTTATAGAAAAAACTACTATGAAAACTAAATATATGGGTGAAGAAAATGTAGGAACTCTGACTGAATTGAACCCTGTGCTTTTAAAACAGAAACTGCCCCACGTAATACTGAATGCTTTGTATCTGATATTGAATTATCTTACAATGGTGAGATAAACATGCAAGGGATGGATTTAAATGAAAACAGGAGGATGCTAGTCATGCACGCTGGGAAACCATCTGTCAAATACCCAAGTCCAATCACAATCTAGACCAATAGACATCATTTTTGCCCCCGAAAACAAAAACCACACAACTGTAAAGAGCACATTAAAGCTGGGTTAGGTAATGTTGGGGAGCTAGCAGGATGTGAAAGTGGCGCCCTGTCTTGGCTCCTCTCCCTCTGGTTTTGCTCCTTGCATGATCCAAGGCTTTTTTATTTGCAGCTTTTTGCACCAACGGTTCTGTCTTGGCTGTTTAGAGGGAGGAGGCAAATAAACCGAGCGGGTCGGGGAAATCCTTCCTGCATTTTCTCAGCCATGTTTGCCTTCCGAGTTTCTTCTTCACTACTTTGTATTTTCACCCTAACACGCTATTTATATGCAGGGTGTGGCTATCAGGTATGCGATGCTGGAGGGGGAGGAGGGGAGCCGGGAGAAGAAGCTTATGAAATATAAAAAATGAACAACTTCATTTCGGTCCGAACGTTTGGATTGGTCAGAGTTTTTACAGATTTACAGTAAACTAAGGGGTCTGACTATACTTCTTATTGTTCATGATTACAAAATGAATAGACTACTATCAGGATGAGGAACCATTTTACCCACAGTGAAAAATAGTCTCTGAGGAAGATTACCGACCCCATATGATTTTATTGCAAGAGCCTTATGAAATATAATTAAAACTAGTATTTTTTGCCTAAAACTGTCAGCAGTGAAAATAGATAGCATGTTTTGTATTAACACGTTGATATTGCAACAATAAAAACTGACTGCATCCAAAACTTTGACTATTGGATATACAACAATCAAGTACATATTTTCAACACACCTGACCAAACTTTTTCAAATTACCTGAAAAAACAATGTTATACAAGGTAATTCCTGCAGGGCTCCCTTGTTATCTCAACGGGATGAAGCTGGTAAAGGTTACATTTTTTAAAATATATTCTGCAGCAAAATTATTTTTCCACTGGGATGAACAATATGATTAATTTCAGCTCATTCAGTTCAGTCTGGTGCTCTACAGCTAGCTGAATGTTAGCCCTCATGACAGCATATTGTGGTCCAGAAATCCTGCTCTCTTACCACGGGATACAAAATACAAGCTGGCATTAAGTATACCATATGAAGATAAACTGCTTATGTGTCTTTATTTCTGGTTTCTGATGTGTGTGTGTGTGTGTGTGTGTGTGTGGTTGTAAAAGAGCAATACTTTAGAAATGTTCTAAGTATATTATGCATTTATTTGTGCGACATTATGTATTACGTGTATATTATGTGTATATTATGTGTATATTATGTATATATTATGTGTATATTATGTGTATATTTGCTGTTAGCATGTTAAAGGTCAAGAGTGCTTGTGCGTGCGTTGTGTCTCTTTGGAGCTCGGCTCAGTTGTGTTGCGTTTGAGAGTTAAGCAGAAGAGTGTCACGCAAATGACCAACAGCATGGAGTCAAATCTGTCTCACACACACACATATTCTACCGGCGCACACATGGGCTGGATGCAGTGTCCCGTACACATTCAAAGTGACAACAGTCAGCCCCTCTTTCACAATACTGCCCTCTCCCTTCCCATGACTATCCATTACACACTCATACACACACACACACTGAGCTTGCCTGAGGTCAGACAGACGAGTCTTGTTATGCAGTCTCTGCTCACAAGTTCCAGATTAATTGGGCTGAAATTCACATAGCTGTCTGGGGGCTCTGATGCAACTTTCAATGCGAACATGCACACATATGTGCACGCTCTCTTCCTTCATCTCTCACTTCTCCTCTCCCTCACTGCTTCTGTCAGGAAAACACTGGAACAACAAAACTCCTGGGTGAGGAGAAAGCCTGTCTGAAGATGTGCACAGAGGTTTGCAAGTTCCTCTGCGATGCCATCAGAGTACGTAGATGTGTGAGGTGTATGAAGTATTCCTGCTGGTTCGACCAGCTTCTTTTACGTCTTACTGTGTTTATGGCACTGTTTCAAGATTTTCATTCACGAACCCAGTCAACCATTTACACACACATTTACACCTTTCTTTCTGAACCCTCAGTTATGTGACCATGAAAAGCTTTATGTATCTAGACCAGTAGCTCAAACTGGGATGCAGTAGATGCTGTATGTAGACTCATAACACAATCCACAACAACAGCTGCTGCCAGAAAAAAATCTTTTAATCTTTTAGGATATAGAAACTTCACTTTTTTCTGAGGGGATGTGCTTAGAGAATATGGCCAACCTTACTCTTCTTAAAGTAAATGAATAAGCCTATCAAAAATTAAAGTAGTACTGTGTAACTTTCTGACTTTAAAATGGTGTGTGTGTGTGATTCATTTTGATGGCAAAGTGCCATTTATTATGTACATTCTTGGAGACCTATCATGTCCTCAGGTTGAGAAACCATACTTTGCAACATTTTTCCTCATCATTTCACATCATAAAAGACTTTGAGAAACTCTTATAGGCTTTCCTCAATAGGCAAGTGAACACCTTTTAGCATATTATTTTGGGCTTAGGCTTGAGGACGCCACATCTACCTGCTTTAGAGAGCCCACGCCAATCTATGACCATCCCATCTTTTATTACAATTCAGCTGTTCAGTTATGTGAGAACTTCCGTAAATTCCAGGTGGACACCCCAACAATGACCAATAAATTGATTAAAGTTTGCGAGAGTAGCTGCGTTTCCAAAACCCCCTAAGTTGCGCTAAACCTAAATATAGCAAAAATAAAATGGTGATGGTAACACCTACATTAAAAAAAACAAACTATCTTATATTGCTAAAAAGTTTCTACGCTCTCATGAGGTGGTTTTT
This sequence comes from Telmatherina bonti, assembly GCF_933228915.1. Classification (NCBI taxonomy): domain Eukaryota; kingdom Metazoa; phylum Chordata; class Actinopteri; order Atheriniformes; family Telmatherinidae; genus Telmatherina; species Telmatherina bonti. The sequence continues at coordinate 16,087,623 of NC_136629.1, forward strand.
CAGACGTTTTGATATAACAGTTTATCGTGAAAGTATAATGGAAACACTTTTTTTGCATTTACACGTTTCCATCTGTGATGTAGGAGGTCATGTGACCAGTTCATTTTTAGTAAAGATGGAGCTGAACTGAAGCTTGGTGGGCGGTTCCTACCATTGCCATCTTGGCAGGGGCATGTGAGTCGTTTCACCCGGAAAATACAAATATGGGCAGAGCCGAGGTAGAGGTGGAGCTGGAAAGGGGGGCTGTGAGCGTCATGGTGGATGATTAACATCGAGCGAACTCCGAGCTGCCTGTAGCCAAGAGCTAACCGAGCTAACGGAGGTAAGCGGGCTAAAGCTAAAAAGCTTTAGCCAGTTACTTAGCTAAAGCTAAGTAACTGGCTAAAAACCGCGGTTGTTCTACGTTCTTCTGACTTGAAGTGTGAGATTGGTACCTGTCAATCAAAAGGACACGCCCCTAAATATGCCGAACTTCGAGATTAAATTACTTTTAAACAGGCGAGTTGGAAAAAAATTCACTCCTCCCACAGTTGTCTTGAAGGTGAACCTGACCTATAAACCGAAAATGGATTTTTGTACCAGGCTATAAACATGTTTATTTCTGCCATGAAGTTGGTCTTTTTAACATGGGAGTCTATGGGGATTCGCTCTGTTTTGCAGCCAGCGAGTGGATGAAGGGGGAACTGCAGTTTATTTTTTTACACTTCCGCATAGGCTTCACTTTTAACCGCGGGAGGCTCCATCCATCTTTCTTATATGGTCTATGTAGAAAACCCTGAAATAACGCTATGTGGCTACCTTGCATAAGCTGCAGACCTTGTAAAATCTTGTCAGGCCGATGAGAATTTACAAGAACTGTGGCTTATGTGCTAAATACCGTACAGTGGAAACACTTGCAAATCACAACCAAAGTTTGTGGAAATTTTACAAATATCGCTTTGATTTAGCAAAAAATGAACACAGCTTCCAAAAGGTCTGAGATAATGGTCAGCAGCACTGGAGCACCACAAGAGTCTGTACTCTCACCATTTCTCATTACATTGCACACCTTAAACTTCTCTCTCTTAATCCTGTCCTCAAACAAAACAATGTCTACATCCTGGGAGAAGAGCTAGAGGTGCAGGAGGAAGTCAAGCACCTCAGAGTTCAGCTTTATGCAACAGAGAAGCCTCTATAAGAAGGGACAGAGCAGACTGCATATCTTCTGTCAGTCTGTTGTGAAGTGCAATCAGCTTTGCAGCCTCTGCTGGTGCAGCATCAGAGCCAGAGACTTAAAGAAGATGAACAAACTGATAAAAACACTGGTTCTGAGTTGGGGATAACTGGAGCAGATTGTCCAGAGAAAAATGATGCACAAGCTGCTTAACATAATGTACAATTCTTTACATCCTCTACACAACGCAGCGAGGAAACAACAGGGTGTGTTCAGTGTGAAACTTCAGGAGATCATTCCTGCCAGAAGACGTTATCCTAAATAATTATCATTATAGTTTTTTCACAACAAAACCAAACCGTACTACATTACAAATTGCCTGTGGGAGGAAGTAAATTTTCTTTTTCTTTCATTTATTACAAATTTAGAGTTTCATTTGCCATCATTTTTTTTGGGATCACCCTTATAACACTGGTGGAGAATCTATTGCCTTTTCTTTAATTACTCCAGCCATCTGTCTCCAGTTTTACCTCAGATGATCCTACTGAGCTTGGCAGTGCAGGTTTGTCTTTTGTGGAGCCATTTGGGTGCAACTGAGCCAAGCAGAGCGAGTGGGCTGTGGGTGCTGTAAAACCATCTTTCAAGTCAAATTTCAGCAAATATTGGAGACAATGAAACACTCCTCAGCATTAATCAAATGTAATTCCATCAGCTCGATTGAAGGTAATGAGGAAAAAAAAAAGCTTCCTGAATGTCAAGAGAAAACACAGCCGACAGAAATCTGATTGTGGAATTGACTAGGATTGGGGGAAATTATTTTTTGTTCATTGTTTTGTGGATGTTTACAGGTCAGGCAAGGTAGAGGTTATATATTTACATGAATCTGAGATGAAATGATTGTCTGGATCATTTTTTTGGTGAAAAAAAAAAACTGCTTGAATTACTACAATGGTGAGACAGCAGAAAACTAAATGCAGACTGGCAATCTGTTGTCAGCCATGCAGCTACTGTACAGCAGAGCTGTGACTGTACCAGTAAACTGGTAAAATAGTTATTTTTAATCTAAATGGTTATATGTGTGTGTGTGTGTGTACGGCATGTTTAACGTCCATAAGGTTTATAATAATGAAATTTGACTGCCATAGGGGTTGTTGGGTCACTAAGTAACCATCTGCCAAGCCCCTGTAGGGTACCAGCCACAACATACATGCAGTGTAACCCAGTAGCCTAATACCCAGCCACTGAACCAAGAGGAAAGACTTCACCTGAGCTTTCCAACCCAACAGCAGTTCTGTCTGCTGTCTGGGCAGGCAAGAGGAAGTGGAGTAAACAAAAGATGCCTAATTAAACATAATAGTACGTAGTTCAGATTTTTTATTTGCTCCAACTGGAGCTATTCGGTGTCTTAGTAAGAAAGATTTTAGTGCAGTTGTCTTTAGGTAGGGTTGGGCATTCTCTCCATTTCACCTCAGTAAGTTCCCATTTCCCATAACAATGATAGTCAGGCAGAAGTCAAATGCACATAGTGGAACAAGGAATGAGCTTCCAAATGTCTGTAAATTTCAGAGTGGACGTATGTTGCTAAGTAAATGCTAGCTGTGCTTATCTTTGTCAATCCAGTCTTTGTGAAGGTTCGGTCAATAACACACTTGCTGTTAAACCTCGTGTTCATGTATCTAACCATCTCCGCTGAGGACATAACTGTACTATGCTTGATACCAGACGTTTCCACTAGGGGGCGCATTGGAGAACTTGGAACAGATACGGTGCTGAATTTGAAGGGAGTTAACAAAACTATAAACATGTCAGCATTAGAGGAGGTTAGCATTTAGTTATTTTATAGTTCATGGCAAAAATAAATGACAGTTGTATTATAAATAGTATAATGTCCTTAAAGCTACAGCAGGTAATCTTGCTCAGAGACTTTTTTTTTTTTTTTTACTCTGGGTTAAGCGGTTCCTCGTCCTGATAGTAGTCTATACATTTAGTTATCATGAACAATAACAAGTATAATCAGACCCCTCAGTTTACTGTAAATCTGTAAAAACTTGACCGATCCAAACGTTCGGACCGAAATGAAGTTGTTCATTTCTTATATTTCGTAAGCTTCTTCTCCTGGCTCCCCTCCTCCCCCTCCCACAGCGCAAACCTGATAGCCACACCCTGCATATAAATAGTGTGTTAGGTTAAAATTACAAAGTAGTGAAGAAGAAACTCTGAAGGCAAACATGGCTGAGAAAATGCAGGAAGGATTCCCCGACCCGCTCGGTTTATTTGCCTCCTCCTGCTAAACAGCCGAGAAAGAGAAAACCGTTGGTGGAAAGAGCTGCAAATAAAAAAGCCTTGGATCATGCAAGGAGCAAAACCAGAGGGAGAGGAGCCAAGACAGGGTGTCACTTTCAAATCCTGCTAGCTCCCCAACATTACCTACCCCAGCTTTGACAGAAGCATGCCATGTCTTCGCTAAAACTGTCAGTCTTTTTTTTTTTTTTACCACTGTTTATCCTCTTACCTTAGATCTGGTCTAACTGGTCTTTACACTTCTTCAAATGGTTATTTGCATGTTATAGTTTGGAAATCATTTGTTTCTGAGGACATGACACGACCCTTTTATTAAATAAAAAATATACAAGGTAGCCATGATAGAGATAGGTGGGATCAAAAGCTTACTTTGGGCCACACACTAGTTGAGGTTTCATTGGGGAGGAAAATCCTGAAAGTTTTGTAACTTTGTTTGGCCTGGTTTACTTTCACACTTACTTAAATGGCAAAAACCACTTTAACAACATCATGCAGTTACAACAATTGGTCCCTAGGACTGACATTTCCAAAATGACCACTGATTAAAAAAACAACAACAAAAAAAAAAAACACGGGAGAATGAAGAAAATCTGGCTTATTATTTTGCCGGGACCCAAAGCAGAAATCTCTGTGCTTGAGCCGGCTCATTTATGGCAAGTAAATAATTATGCCACAGCAAGCTTGTGCAGTTTTAGGATTTCTGTTTTTACTTTGGTGTTTAACTTTCATGTTAAATATATTTTTCACCAAAATCTGCCCAGCAAGAGAGGCAGGGAGCTGTTCAGCATTTTGTGCATAGACGCATTCTGGTATTTCTACTCTTTGTTTTACTGCGTGGTCCATTTACTTTCACATTGGAAGTGAACTGAGATGCCAAGCTTATAAGCGGACCAGAGTTTGCACAGCTCCAAATGAGTTATACTACCTGTGGAAGCAGACCAAGGTTCAATAGACCAAACAGAACCAGTGTGAATGTGAAGTTAGGACCAATGTTTGTTTCTTACAATCAAAGAAGTGAAGTGTGGTCTGCTTAAAAATCCGGGTTGCTGCTTCACTTGCAAGTGGACCTTGGTGCAGTTTGTTTTCCGAATGCGAAGTAGCACAACAGATTACACACTGCACCTCCTGCTGCTCATACCACCACAAGTATGAACACCAAAGTAAAAACAGAAACCCCAAGACTGCAAAAATGTATTGCTGCTCCATTGTTTTCTTGTGGTAAACAAACCATTTGTGGCTGTATCCGAGATAATTTCAGGGAATAGCAAACAATTGTCGTAATTGCTCGATATTGTTCAGTTGGTTTGGCCTACTTGAGTAAAATGCTGCGTGAAACCAAACCAAACCAAATCAAAGCAAAGAATGTGCAAAGGTTTCCAGAATTCCCACCCAATCAAACTGGGTGGGCCATCCTGGTGTGAAGTGGAGAAGGCCCATTTATCTCTAAAGATTTCTTCCATTTTCTGCATCCTTTATGAGGATAATTTGGTTAGTTTTTATAGAGCTTACGAATGCATAGCCTAACTTGGCAAATGGAATGGTACCACTGTAAAATGCGGGGGCAGTGTTGCGCAGAATAGCTGACATGCAACCAGCTAAGGAACAAAGCAGAAGAAGAAGCCAGAATGTGCGTAATAGCTGACAAGACCACTTTGTATGTCTCTCTTTGAAAATGTTCATTATCATGATCTCCATTAATGCCAACCTGGGCTGAAGCCGATTAAACCCTGAATCTACTATCGAGTCAATTGACGTCATAAATGCTAATTCAAAATCTTCCCATTTAATTCAAGACTAATATGTTACTAGGTCTTTTGGCAAGCATGAAAAGAACCTTAATGTACTTATGGCAGTGGTGTGCGCATGTTTCAATCAACTCCTGTCCATATATCCTTTCATTTCCAGGGATTACGTCACACAAGTACACAAGCATTAAGAAGTAAATTGCATGAATGAAGGAGCTGCAACTGAGGTCATGGAGGAAAGGAAAATAAGGGAAATGAGGAAAACAAGGAAGGAAGGGAGGGGGGGTGACGGAGTGAGAACAGGGGACAATGAATAGAGGGAGAGAATGAGCGAATGAGGCGTCAAAGAAAAAGGAAAAAATAAGTGAGCTCGCATGAGCCATACATAGCAACAGAGACACCAGCCAACTCATAATTGTCTCTCTGTTTGCCGCCCCTCCAGTATTTTTTCCTTCTGCCTGCTCCTTATTTCCCTCATACACTGTCTTCTTTGCGCTCTCTATTCATGGTTATCAGAGGTCTTGCTCAATAGAATATATTTACCCGGTTGCTAGGCAATCCCATAAAGCGGCGAGAACAACCAAAGTGTTATAAATAATGTATTTACATTATCTAATCAGCTGACAACCACCCCACCCACAGAGAGAGAAAGAGAGAGAGGGAAATAGAAAGTCAGAGAGCGAGGGAGGGGAGGGAGGGACACATTTGATAATTGGAACGCGATTAATTCAGTGAGCACAAGTCCTCGTCCTGAGAGTATGCGTGCATATGTGAGGCTGTGTGCGAATATGCCTCTGCTGGAGGAGAGCGAAAGTGAAGTCTGTGAGTGTCTGACTGACTCAGAGCAGGCTTCACTACAGAGCAGAAGAGATGCGGAGGATGTTGGGAGCGGGTCAGATTCATTGCATACCATCGCCAGAAGCTACCTATCAGAATGCACGTGTCCAGCAACAACCACAATCAGGCTAACAGCACACGCAGGCAAACGTGTAATAGCTGATGCTGCTTCGGCTGTGGCAGGCTAACATAATGCATGCTTACACAGTTAGCCTGTAGATCATAGCGACCAAAATTATGTTGGGAATCATTTGTGCACACATAGACAGTTGCACCCACAGTCCTACACTACCACACCCTCATCAGACCAAAAATACTCTGAAAGTGGCAGCTGACCAGAGCTGTGAATCACTGTCTGATCAATGCTTCTCTTTCCTTCCTTCTCATAAATATGCTCAGAAGCCATGTAGAGACGGCTGAGGCTGTAGAGCTGGACTGTGTGTGTGTTGGGTGAATTAAAAGAATATATAACAGCAGTGTATACAACACAGAAATCTTCCAATTGGCTGGTGAGCTTCTGTATGGATTCCAGCTATGGCTTTCCCGTACGCACATTTCCCTTTCCTCATAGGCTGTAGCTACTGAGAGAAAAATTACTTCTCTGAATGTGTTTTTTCTTTAAGACTCAATTCAAATGCAGTCTTATTCAACATAATGTAAGTTTTTAATGTTTCCATCTGCTTCCATTCTTCATGCTATGCTAATGTAGATTAGCTAAACACACACACACACATGCATGGTCCTTTTCTAACACTCCCCATGTTTCTTTATAAGATATGAGCTGTTGTGAAGTGGTATCAACAGTTATACAGATTATAAAAATATAAATGTTCGTCTGTTTGAGTGCTAAGCAGTCTGCTCTCTCATGTTTTTAAGGATAAGCGACAACAAATATATAGCACTTATGTATGCAGCTGTGTCATGCAAGAAGTCTTTAGCGCTGTGGAGCCATGTATTCCTTTCTCACTTAGCTGTGATGATTTCATGTATTTTTTCAGGAATAAAATTGACACTATTAGAGATCAAATTCACAATACTCTTCCTTCTACCTATAATGTTGAGCCTGTTGTGGTCTCCGAAGCATCCTTAGAACCAGGATCTGACTTGTGTCTAAATAGTTTCTGTCCTGTCCAACCCTCTGAATTAACTAAAATAATAGCTTCATCTAAACCATCCACCTGTATCTTAGACCCTCTCCCAACGAGCCTCTTTAAGGACATTTTCCCTTTAATTAATACATCACTACTAAGTCTTATCAATATGTCTTTAGTGACAGGATATGTACCACAATCATTTAAAACTGCTGTAATCAAGCCTTTACTTAAAAAGCAATCTCTGGATCCAGAGGTGATAGCAAATTATAGACCTATATCTAACCTCCCGTTTATGTCCAAAATTCTGGAGAAAATAGTTTCCGCTCAGCTACATGCCCACCTGAGCAGAAATAATTTATGCGAGGAGTTTCAGTCAGGATTTAGAGCTCATCATAGTACTGAGACAGCATTGGTGAAAGTTACTAATGACCTTCTTATGGCCTCAGACAAAGGACTTGTGTCCGTACTTATCTTGCTTGATCTTAGTGCTGCATTTGATACAGTCGATCATAACATTCTGTTACAAAGACTAGAACAGGTGATTGGAATTACAGGTACAGCGTTAAGCTGGTTTAAATCATATTTATCTGATAGACTTCAGTTCGTTCATGTAAATGACAAGTCCTCCTCCCAAACTACAGTAAGTCATGGAGTTCCTCAAGGTTCTGTACTTGGACCAATACTCTTCACGCTATATATGCTCCCTTTAGGCAAAATTATTAGACAGCATGGAATAAACTTTCATTGTTATGCAGATGATACTCAACTATACTTATCCTTTAAACCAGATGAAACAAATCAGCCCAATAGGCTACAAAATTGTCTCATAGACATAAAGACTTGGATGTCTAGAAATTTTCTCCTCTTAAACTCAGATAAGACTGAAGTAATTCTCGTTGGATCTGAAAAACTCAGAGCTAAATTTTCCGGTTTTGTAATGAACCTGGATGGCATTACTTTAGCTTCCAGTGCTAGAGTGAGAAACCTTGGAGTAATATTTGACCCTGACCTGTCCTTTGGTCCACATATTAAGCAGGTTACTAAAACAGCCTTCTTTCATTTACGTAATATAGCCAAAATTAGGGACATTCTGTCTCAGAGTGATGCAGAAAAACTGGTTCACGCTTTTGTTACTTCGAGACTAGATTACTGTAACTCTCTATTACTGGGCTGTCCTAAATATGCCCTGAAAACCCTTCAGCTGATCCAGAATTCTGCAGCCAGAGTCCTGACCAGAACCAGCATGAGAGATCATATTTCTCCAGTTTTAGCCTCTCTTCATTGGCTGCCTGTTGAATCTAGAATAGAATTTAAAATTCTTCTCCTTACATATAAAGCCCTCCACAACCAGGCACCACTATATATCAAAGACCTCATTGTTCCTTATATACCAAGCAGAGTACTTCGTTCGCAGACTGCAGGCTTACTTGTGGTTCCTAGAGTCTCAAAGAGCCGAGCAGGAGGCAGAGCCTTTGGTTATCAGGCCCCTCTCTTATGGAATAAGCTCCCAGTTAGTGTTAGGGAAGCAGACACCCTCCCCACCTTTAAGACTAGACTGAAGACTTATCTTTTTGATAAGTCCTATAGCTAGGGATGGTTAGCATCCCTTAGTTATGCTGCTATAGGTTTAGACTGCTGAGGGACATTTCCTGATACACTGAGCTTCTTTCTTTTTCTCTTTATCTCTTTCTTTTACCCCCCCCATAACAGTGTAGCATCATTAACATGTATGTCTCCTGTCTCAGCAGGTCTCCCTGGCCGGGAGTAGCAGTTCCTGTTGTCTGTTGTCTTTCTGTCCTCTTCCCCCCACACAGCAGAGGCAGATGGCTGCCTGTCCTGAGCTGGGTTCTGCCGGAGGTTTCCTTCCTGTTAAAAGGGAGTTTTTTCCTTCCCACTGTTGCCAGTGTGCTTGCTCAGGATGGGAGAATCTGTTGGTTTCCTTAAATAGGCTATTATGAATTGGCCTTCATTATGTTTTCCCCTCTGTCTGTAAAGCGTCTTGAGATGGCATTGCCGTGATTTGACGCTATATAAATAAAGTTGAATTGAATTGAATTGAATTTAGAAAGTAAGGTCAGCTATATGGAGCAAAAAGGTCTAGCTTTTTAGACTTTTTTAAAATTTTCTTTTTTATGTCAGAATTTAGAAAATATTTTGGTCAAAAAGAAGGTACTATAAGGCTAAAAGTCTCAGAACATATTCTGACAGAAAGCGCTCAAGACAATCCCACTTACAGATGTAAAACCTCAACATCAGATGAACATGAACATTACACGCCATTATATTTTCTTTTTAGACACTTTTGTCCAAAGCGACTCACATACACACTCAAAGCCCAACAGGAACATCGGGGGGCAACTTGGGGTTCATTGTCTTGCCCAAGTGTCCTTGGGCAGATAGTCAGGGGAAGTCTGGAATCGATCTCCCAACATTTGACCAAAATTAAACCGAAATAAAGAAAGAAGTGCAAATGAAATTAAGTAAATGTACGTTTTATTGATGAGTTTTTTTGTGTTCCTTCACAGTATTTGTATCAGGCTGAGATCCGTAGTTTGACCGTACCACTGCAACACCTTGATCCGTTTTCTTTTTGGCAGTTCTGTTGCTTTTGCATGCTTGGAGTCATTGTCCTGGTACATGATCGAGTTTTGGCCAAGCTTCAGTTGTCTGACAGATGGTTGCTTTGGTATACAGAAGAGTTCTGATTGCGAGGTGTGCAGGTCCTCTAGTTGAAAACCAACCCCAAACCATCACCCCTTCACCACTGTGCTTGACAGATGGTATGAGATGTTTGCGCTGATATGTTGTGTTCATGAATAATCATCTCCACTTTAGTCTGGTCCTAAGAATAATATCCCGAAAGTTTTGCGATTTATTCAGATGAAACCTTGCTGTGCTATTGTGTTCCTTTTATAGAGAGGAGACTTTTTCTGCTGCAACCTTTCCAAAAAAACCCTGCTTGTCTTTTTCCATTTGTACTGTCATAAACTTTAAAATTTAACATGTTCACTGAGGACTAGAGGGTCTGAAATGTAGCTCTTGTGTTTTTCTTATGCAGTTTTGCTGAGCATTGCACAGTCTGACCTTGGTATGAACTTGCTGGGACATTTACTCCTGGGAAGACTGGCAGATGTCTTGAATGTTTTCCACTTGTGAATAATCCTTCTCACTGTGGAATGATGGACTATATCGACTGGAAGTGACCTTTTAATCTTTCGCACATTGTTGGGCAGGAAGAACTGCTTTGTAAGATCATTGGTAAGGCCTCTTCTTCGTGGCATTGTGCTAACTTACGCTCGAATGCTCAAGGCCTTCTGCTTTTTATCAGTCGTGGTCCTACAGGTTGATTATCTATTGATCAAATGCATTTGATTAAGAGAACATACAACTCAAATCATATAAGAACAATCTTGCTGGATGACAACAGAGGATCAGAGAAACTTTAGAGCCACACCAAATCAGCAGGGCATCTACTTTTATCTGCGGCCAAGTCAACAAAAGATGCAAAGCATGTAAAGGACAGTCAAGGAAAGTACAGTATGTTCTTTTGCAGAATAATAGCTCAAGTGTAAAAATATCAACCAAGAATATCATCAGAATCCCCCCTAAGGCAGAGCAGGATAAATGGGCCACTGGCACACAAAGTGTCCACAGCAGATACAGTATAAAAATAAATGCATGGAGCCAGAGCCACCAAGTAACAGCAACCGTAGGCTGCTTTTTGGCAGGCTGATGCAATATGCAATATTGGCGGTTCTCCAAATCAAATGTCCTACACGCTGTCCCACTCACCCTTTCAAAACTTACCACAACCCTCCATTAGCATATCTAATGAAGTACTATCTGGGAACATATGGTATTCCATATAGAAAAGAGAATTTTTCTATTTAGGTCAAATGCTTCCTGCCAAAATATGAACCCTAATGCAAGTGCATTCATATAGTTTACTCTGAAAAGCAGAAATAGTCCACATGTGCGCCAAATCCATGGAGGAAAACCGCCGTACAAAAAACACTTGCATGCCTAAACACATGTGCCTTCACACACACGCACACACACCCACACACAAGCTCAGACTGAGAACACATCTGTCCTGTAAGAGACCCAGAGCAGGACTCTGCCAGCTGGCTTTGTTTCAACTTTTCACCCCTTGGGATTGGTTCTCCCACAGGCCAAATATGGAAGAGATGCGTACCTCTGTCTGCCCCTGGGACTGCACTTTTACACACACGCACACACACACACACACACACACACACTCACACACACACACATCCTCACACACACAAATCCATCTAAAAGTGCACAGTAGGAGCAAAAGCATTAGCCTTATGTGGTAACAAGATGGCTAGTGCTTAGGTCAAAGAGATATCGCGCTGCACATCTATCGTAACCATGGAGACCAAAGATATATGCGTTTGTGTCTGTGCGTGTGCAAGTGTGCATGGTTTGATGTTTTAGATTTGAGGAATATCCCTCTCTGGCTGCTTCACTGTGACAACGGAGAAAGTTCGGAGGTCAGAGTAGCTGTGGTTAATCCAGCGGATCATCTGGAATACAGACTAGCAGAAAAGACTGAGCAAAGAAGTGGGTGGGCGTGGGTGAGAGAGGATCTTTGCCACGCAACAGTGAGAGAGGAGATGTGCTGGGATGTTATAAAAGTGGGGGAGTGTTCAGGAGAAAAAACAGCCAACCTCAATGCACTGTCGTTCATTTGTTACTGATGGATAAAAACAAGTGTTTCTGTTTTGTGAAATCTGGAATTAGCCTGCAGCTCAGAACAGCTCAGAACGCTGTAATGAGATAATTAAAGACAGGAGTGATCACAGACCTGACACTGACACAGTGCACCGCACAAAGGAGAAAAACAAAACGGATTTGGGCAGCTGCCACTGATAATACCAACATGCTAAGCTCTGTTAGTAGCTAACGGCAAGCATTTTACTGAATCACAGATTGCAGATTTTTATCAGCTAACGTCTTATTCCTCAGGAATAATGCTAAAATATTCTGCAGAAACTTGGAAAAAAAGAGTTTGTTCAGTCTGAAAGCTACCTTTGCTGAAACCAGTCTGCTAACCTCTGTTAGCAGCTAACAACAAGCTAATAAACCATTAAAGTTCATTGTTTCTCGTGTTTTTTTCTTTGATCAGACACATTTTCTGTCATGCATCCCCGACATATTTCAGGTTTTACCAATTAATTAATCCACTCCGATTCCTGTTATTTCAAGGAAACTCAAAAAGAATTTACACTTGAAAAATACTGAATAGCATAATCTGCAACCACCTGGAGAGGTCTGAGGGATCAGCTACTACTATTACTTGTACTGCCAGCTATAATACACAGTTAATAGTCACTAAACTTCATATTATCTATTGAACTGCACATTAAAGATATGCCAGAGAGGCTGGAGTGCATTTTTACACCTCTTTAACTTTTAGCAATCAAAAGCAAATACTATATATCAGTGTCTGAAGTCACTATTAACTAAAAACATAAATAAATTTGAAAAAATTACAAAAGTTTTAACTGTGGCATTTTGTTTTGGTTTCCCTTGTGTCTAAAAATATTATATTCAATTCAAACTAACATGTGATGTTAATCTACAAAGCTGTCATCCACCAGTATCTCCAGTTGGCTTCAACTTGATGCTGCATTTGCAGCAAGTGGGAAATTAAGACTATTTGCTCTTGCTTTATGCTTCTCTATTAACATCACAACTTATTAGATATATAGTTAACATTAAAATAGGGAATAGATTTTTTTTGTTTTTATATTTTACATCCCAATTATCTGTCATATAAGCAGATATAAGCTTAAAAAACCTTAGCAGAACACAGGAGCAGAACAACATTGAGGTCTAGAGCATATGGAGCCATAATGGGGCTGACAAATGATGGTGTGACATCTGAATAGTTTTATCAAACCGACATCAGTTGTTAGGTTTAGTGCTGCACATTTAAACTACTTGGGCCACGTCAACACAACTCGTGATGATTATTTATGCTCAAAAGAGAGACTTGTAGCCTAACAACTGCACATGTTTTGAGTACAGATGAGGTAATTTTCAGCTTTTCAGAGTAAAATCGCCACTAAAGCATTTTTGGTGTGAGCTCTGAGGCTTTTTGGTGTGTGCTTAATTGTGCTATAATAACATGCTGCGTTTTGCATATCTGAAAAGAGGCAGACCCTGAAGAGGGGAGAAGTCCAGTAGGCCACTTTTTGCCCCCAAAATGAGGCATCTGAATAGAAATTTAAACTAAAGGGGGGTAAAAAAGCTGTTGCAGCATTTCTGTGTTTTGTTTTGTTTGTTTTAAACCAATAAGTTAACTTAAATAAGTGCTTCTTGTGGATGTAATGTCAAATTACATCTGAAACCTATCAGATAAGTGAAGCTCCTGTGATATGAATGTTTTATATTGCACATGCATTAGTTTGAATGAAGCGGAGAGCGCGTGCTACGTGTGTGTGGGCTGTGAGTGAATCGTAAAGTCTATGGATGAAAAATGATATTTTAATTTATTGAGTGAATTTAAGTCATTCATTCATTCATTTTCTGAATCGCTTATTCCAATTCAGGGTCGCGGGGAAGCTGGAGCCTATCCCAGCCGGCTTTGGGCGACAGGCAGGGTACACCCTGGACAGCTCGCCAGTCCATCGCAGGGCCACACAGAGAGACGAACAACCACTCACGCTCACACTCATTCCTAGGGGCAATTTAGAGTGACCAATTAACCTATCATGCATGTCTTTGGATGGTGGGAGGAAGCCGGAGAACCTGGAGAGAACCCACGCATACATGGGGAGAACATGCAAACTCCACACAGAAAGGCCACTGACCAAACAAGCCAAGGATTGAACCAGCAACCTTCTTGCTGTGAGGCCACAGTGCTAACCACTGCGCCACCGTGCAGCCCACGTGACAAACAATTTAATGTAATTTGTGAACTCAAGTAAAGCATTAGAAAATGTGTACAAGTGTGTGTGCAGCTGTTTGAGTGTGTGCACATGCTCAGCCTGCGTATTACGTCAGTTCTAATTTAATTGACTCAAATAAAGCACTTAATGTATTAGTGTATCCATGCATGTTGTGTATGTGTGTGTCTGTGTGTGCACAGACTGTTTGCGTGTGTGATACTAAACACAGCAGAGTGTTATATAAGTTTTTAATTCAATTTTGCAGCCTCTAAAGCTTTCACTGTCTCTCACCATGTGTACCAGTATGCGCTCTCCTGTGGGATGGATGGCCAGGGCTTCGTCGTACAGGCCCTTGGCTTCGTCCAGTTGGTCCCGGAGCTCGGCCAGGCGGCCCCGTTGTAGCAACACGGAGTGAGAATTGGGGAAGAGCGAGCTGGCCTCTGCTATGCAGAACTGGGCCTCCTTGAGCCGGTTGTCTGCCATGAAGAGCTCCCCTGCAGCAGGAGAGGCAGGTGAGAAGGTGTGGAGATGAAAAAGAGGACAGGAACGGCAAAAAGGAGAAGGGTGGGAAGAGGTGGGGAAACAGGAAAAAAAAAGACAGAAACGATGGTTAAGAAAAGAGAAACAGAGCTGCTTATCCTCACAGTAAAATAATGTGGCTCTCAAGTACTTGGATGGATCACAAACACATGCAAAGAACACACACACACACACGCACACACTTAAAAGGAGAATGAAAAATGAGTAGGAGCAACGTAATGCCTGGGAAGTCATGAAACTCTTGCCTAAATAAGGCCATCACATACTAAAGCTGCCTTTCTGTTGCTGCTGGGAGGATGAGGACACATCCCAGACACACAACGCGACCACTCAGAATCACGCCCACAAGCACTTCCCTCGCCAATGAGCCCTCGAGCACAGAACCGTCCAGAGGGTTCGCCTCTGAGGCTGAAGCGGGCCAATGTCTGGACGGGAAGCCGGAGGGGCAAGCTGTCAATCACTTCTGAGTGGATATTGGGTCAATACCCAAAGAGACCCTGAGAAACCCCCCCCTTACACACACACACACACACACACACACACACTCCCCTCCCAAGTTTTACACACTGTCAGCCTCTCTATGTGTTTGTGTGCACTATCATATGAGCGGCAAATTTACAGAGAACACCGCCTGCTCCTGAGCACAAAGAACCCATGTGTGTGTTTGGTAGACGATGTTTTCTTTACCTGTGTCTCACAGATGCACAGATGCGAAATACTTGGCTCATGCATGCTACCTCTGTGGGACGAAGACGAAAAAAACAACTATTTCCCAGCTTCAGGGTTTGTTTTCATAGCTTCATTTTCAGGAGAACAGATTTGTAAAATTGTTACATAATCCATCTCCTCATCTGGGCTCTCTAAATAAACAAATAAATAAATAAATGATGATTAGATTATGCTGGTTTTGTTCATTTTTACATGTATCTCATATAAAGCTAATTCTATCGCTTATAAAATAGCTGTAAATGTTTGTGTTCTTTCTCCTGCGTGGCTGATGAGGATGTGAGATTGAGACAGGAAGTGACTGATGAGAAGAGGAATGCTGGCAGGGGAGGGGGTTGGGGGGGCGGGTGGTGAGGGAGTGTGATGGTTGTGCATTCAAACACACATATATTCACTTACACACACACACACATTTTGATAAACATGTTCTATCTTGTCTGAGAAGCAGCAGCATTTACAAGTTAGACACAACAACAATTAGATTGCACTAAGCCACAGTGGCGAAACCCCCACAGCCCCAATGAACCACTAAACTGGATCCAACGCTTCCTGTTCTGTATGGATTCCCATCCTTCCTCTCATGTCTCACCCACTCCAAATAAGTGAATGGATGGAGAACTGCTGCATCTTTGTACTCCACTCATTTCCTTTCCTGCAAGCCCTGCTCTCCTGTGATCCTCCACATGGAAGACGAAAGAATGAAAAGTACCTGCTGTCCTTGCCATTGTTTTCAACCACAAAGAAGTTAAAATTTCACTCATTTTGGTCTTGTTTGCAAAGTCAGATGTTGCCGTAAATGGCTGCAGTGATCCCAGTGATCAGGTTAAATCATAAAATCCTTTAATGTAATTATATTGTTACACAATGTTAAACATTAAACATTTTAAGTGAATCTGTTTTTTAGTGAGCCGTGCATTTCTCATACTTACCAAAGTGCTCATGATATGAGAAAAGATTTAAATAGTTTGTTCACATTGTACTGAGTCAATAAACAATGTCTCCTTCCCCAGTGAAACTGAAATTAAACTGAGCTTATGAGCAGGTCAGCAAGTTGTGTAAGACAGCAAGGCTGCACAGTTTTTATAGCCACATCTACACCTTCACTAAAAGGGTCAATCAGGAATTCATTTTATTAATATTTGATCTGGATTTCTGTGGCAAGGTAGCCCAAACATGAAAGGTTTCAGTGCTTACTGAGACCCTGTATGTAAAGAAACAGCTGACCAGTCTGCTGTGAAGCCAGGTAGATGGTCTGTTAATGGTTTTTAGCTGTTATTGTGCTTCTTTGTTGCTTAAGGGTTTTTGGCACTTTCTCCTTTATGTTCAAGATCGTTTTTTGTCCCAAATGGTGAGTCTACTTGTTGTAGCATTTACGCGTCACTAGGGGGCAGTCTCACTAATATGTGGCACAATCTGAGCTATGCTCCGACTTACTTTGGTGTATTTGTCATTAATATAAGTGAACAAAGAACTGATTTAAAATGAAGAGAAATTAGTTTTGAGCAGTTGTTGTCCTTCTTTGCTGTTTAGGTTTCAGGCACTTCCCCCTTTATGTTTTAAAACTGGTTGCTAATTTCAGCTCAAACTAACCTCAACCAGTTTTGTACTTGATTTCCACCTCAAAACCAACTCATGAGAGTGTAAAAACCTTTTAGCAATATTTGAGACTTTTTTCGAAGTTTAGGTGTTTCTATTAGCATTTTGCAATTTATTGTAATAATTTCTTTTTGCGCAATTCTAGGTGCAATGGAAACATGCCTATTGTCACCCATTCACCCGATAGGCGCATTGGAGGGCAATACAGGGTTCGGTGTCTTACCCGAGGATATTTAAGCATGTAGTCAAAGGAAGGCTAGAAGTGATCCCTGACTTTCCAGCTGGAAGACAACTGGTCTTCCACCTGAGCCATAGGGGAAAATCACACAAGAGGAAGACTTCTGACTGCATGATGTTTTTATTAATGCCACCATGAGGTTTCCCATTGATATTTTTTTGTCCTGTTTATTATTGACAAATTATTCGCTATGACATTCACGTAGCTGCGCCGGATGCAGGATATCGTTGGATAGTGACTCTTTACAGAAAAAGAAAAGAAAGACAAGCTTTTCTTTCATGCCCTGCTCCTAAACATTGACAAAATATGTAATCCACAGTCATTTTGTCTTCAGGTTTGACTAAATCTGTGTGCATAGCATAGGAAAGAGTGAGTACAACAGATCAGCCTTCACACCAAAGCTAATGTACGCTCTAAAGGGACCTTGGCTGTTTTTAATAAGACATGAGCTCCCCTGAAAACACGATTCAAAAGGGGGAGCTCATGTCTTATTAAAAACAGCCAAGCTTTGGGGAGAAAGGCTGCCGTACTGTGCTCACTCTGTGCATATATGCCTATCTTCTGCATACAAATTAATTGACACATGCAGTTGAATTATATCTGTCGTGCACAACAAAGCCTCTGACCACTCATGGGCTCTGTAGGTATATGACTGACTAGCTGCTCATTATTAAAACAAATTACTTTGGAGGTTCAATGAACACAGTGCCAATTAGCAAGTGTTAGCATGAAAGCATACTAATTCCAGCTGTTTCACACATGCACTGCAGTCCTAAAATGTACTTATTACCCTGAATAGCTGAACTGCAACACAAATATTTTGACCAGTCAGACCTGGCGTGTAGATTTTACCAACTCAGCTCGCAAGTATAAAAAATTTGTGCTGATAATGTTTCTGTGACTGGTATGTAATGATGACAATGCAAATAGGGGCAGAATATAATTCTGATAAAGAAACGTGACTTCTTTCTTATTTTATATTGCCATTAACTACTGCCCTTTTACAAGTTTTCTGACATTTGTTGACACAGCACAGGTTTGTCATTTAATTTAAAGTGAAATCTTTATGCTTGAATGATTAAGATAAGAAAGCAAAAACACAAAACAAAACAAAAAAAACAAAACAAAACAAACAAACAAAAACACACTTCTTGGAAAACAGTCGGACTTGAAGCAAAGAATGACAGTGGACCATGTTGTGAGTCAGGAGGCGCTTCTCAATGATAAGTGAAGCATCTGTGATGTCAACAGTTTCTGCCATGTAAAAACCATAGTGACACAGTGTTCTGATGCTGAGGAACTTTACAACATTCAGGCCTTCGTTGCATGAAGTTTCACATATGATTTGTCTATCATTATTCTCAAAATACTCACAACCCAATGTATACTGTCGCACAGCAATAATGATGCTGTAATATTACTACGTTGTTGTTTTTTCACCACTAAATTTGCTCTCATCAAAACATTTGAATATAGCTCTGCTGTTGGTTCCATTAAATAAACAAAATGTTATAAATTAACCAGAAAGGTGCTGTCGCCAATAGAAACGACTGAAATGATGAAGGCAGCCAGCTAACAGCTACTCACTTGCTAATGGTTATGATGGCTATTCATCAACCGCTATTAGGTAGACAGCTAGCAGCTATTAGCTAGCTAAAAGCTACTCATCAACAAGTATTAGATAGACATCTAATAGCTACTCACTAGCTAATGATTACTGATTACTATTCATTGACAGCTGTTAGGTAGAAAGCTAACAGTTAGCAGCTAGCTAAAAGCTCTCAACAGGTGTTAGCTAACAGCTACTAGCCAGCCTCAACATTGAGGTGAAAGCCTCAAGTCTTACCAAATAATGTAATGCAAAATCAAATGTGGTGATACATAATTACAAACTCAAACTTTAATACAATAACCCACAAACCATATGGTGATTTAGTTTGCTAAAGTTGTTGTACTCCTTTAAAACACATTGTTTTAGTCATTCATTTAAAAAAAAAAAGAAAAAAAAAAAAAGAAGAAGAACTTCATAGCATTTCCACTTCAAAATTGCCATTATAAGTATATCATTAAGTCAGTGTTTTTCAACCTTTTTTGAGACAAGGCACACTTTTTCTCACTGGAAAATCACAAGGCACACCACAAACCAAAATGTTTTTCTTTTTTTCTTTTTTTTTTAAAAGTCCATATTATTAATGTAAAATCCATCTTGTCAAAGCCTCTTGAATAGAAATAAGATAAACCAAGAACATGGAATTTTATTATCTTTCACTGGGTCCTGCTTTGATTCAATTTTCAATTCAACTTTATTTATATAGCGTCAAATCACGGCAATGCCATCTCAAGACGCTTTACAGACAGAGGGGAAAACATAATGAAGGCCAATTCATAACAGCCTATATAAGGAAACCAACAGATTGAGTTGAGTCCAACTCAATCTCCCATCCTGAGCAAGCACACTGGCAACAGTGGGAAGGAAAAAACTCCCTTTTAACAGGAAGGAAACCTCCGGCAGAACCCGGCTCAGGACAGGCAGCCATCTGCCTCTGCTGTGTGGGGGGAAGAGGACAGAAAGACAACAGACAACAGGAACTGCTACTCCCGGCCAGGGAGACCTGCTGAGACAGGAGACATACATGTTAATGATGCTACACTGTTATGGGGGGGGTAAAAGAAAGAGATAAAGAGAAAAAGAAAGAAGCTCAGTGTATCAGGAAATGTCCCTCAGCAGTCTAAACCTATAGCAGCATAACTAAGGGATGCTAACCATCCCTAGCTATAGGACTTATCAAAAAGATAAGTCTTCAGCCTAGTCTTAAAGGTGGGGAGGGTGTCTGCTTCCCTAACACTAACTGGGAGCTTATTCCATAAGAGAGGGGCCTCATAACCAAAGGCTCTGCCTCCTGCTCGGCTCTTTGAGACTCTAGGAACCACAAGTAAGCCTGCAGTCTGTGAACGAAGTACTCTGCTTGGTATATAAGGAACAATGAGGTCTTTGATATATAGTGGTGCCTGGTTGTGGAGGGCTTTATATGTAAGGAGAAGGATTTTAAATTCTATTCTAGATTCAACAGGCAGCCAATGAAGAGAGGCTAAAACTGGAGAAATATGATCTCTCATGCTGGTTCTGGTCAGGACTCTGGCTGCAGAATTCTGGATCAGCTGAAGGCTTTTCAGGGCATATTTAGGACAGCCCAGTAATAGAGAGTTACAGTAATCTAGTCTCGAAGTAACAAAAGCGTGAACCAGTTTTTCTGCATCACTCTGAGACAGAATGTCCCTAATTTTGGCTATATTACGTAAATGAAAGAAGGCTGTTTTAGTAACCTGCTTAATATGTGGGCCAAAGGACAGGTCAGGGTCAAATATTACTCCAAGGTTTCTCACTGTAGCACTGGAAGCTAAAGTAATGTCATCCAGGTTCATTACAAAACCGGAAAATTTAGCTCTGAGTTTTTCAGATCCAACGAGAATTACTTCAGTCTTATCTGAGTTTAAGAGGAGAAAATTTCTAGACATCCAAGTCTTTATGTCTATGAGACAATTTTGTAGCCTATTGGGCTGATTTGTTTCATCTGGTTTAAAGGATAAGTATAGTTGAGTATCATCTGCATAACAATGAAAGTTTATTCCATGCTGTCTAATAATTTTGCCAAAAGGGAGCATATATAGCGTGAAGAGTATTGGTCCAAGTACAGAACCTTGAGGAACTCCATGAACACAGAGCTGCTTTTTAGACCAATAGGGTGAAATTGGGTAATTTCTCAGGGCACACCTGATAATCTCTCACGGCACACTAGTGTGCCATAGCACAGTGGTTTAAAAACACTGCATTAAGTCTTAAAATGGCTTGAAATGACAAAAACTAAGGGGTCTAATTAGGTTCAGTCTCCATTTAAATGAAAAAAGTTACTTGATAGTGAGCTTGTTCTTAGTTTAAAGCAAAGAGGAGTTTTCCTGTTATTTCAGTTCACCAGCAAATGGACTCACATGGAAGGAATTAGAGTAAGTGGCTGACCCTGAAAACCAAGCAAGAGTGAAAAGAGACTCCTTGTTGGCAGAAGAAATTTAAAATTGAATTTTCCAAGATATCCCAAGCTCGAGCTTTTCTTTTCTTTCTTTTTTTCTGTGAAATATCATTACAAGTCATGTGTGCTGCTGTCATACCAGCCTGCAGCCAAATGCGTTCCAGGGTAGTCCAGATGTAAGTAGGTCCCTGGCGACGGATGGAGCTCAAGTCTGACACTTCAGACAGCGCTGCTTCCAGACGAGATACTGCAACTGATGGTGGACTGAGTGAACCTGATCAGAAAGACAGGACAAAAAATGCCAACTGTTACTGCTGGGAGTCATGACATTTTCTTAAGAGAGAGTATGAAGCTGAATCCTGGAAGGGATCACGGATACACTTTGATATCCTAAATACTGACTGATAAACACATAGAAACAATAATTTGTTCGGAATAACATGTCAGCCCTTTTTTATGTAAGACAAGATCGACTTTTTGCTCATTTCCCTCAAAATGTGAGAACAATAGACATACATTCTCCTCTAATTTTCAGACCACAGTAAAATATCCTCTGAACAGTGTGATCCTGTTCGAAACACAGGTACAGGGGTGAGTCACATAATTGGTATTTAAACAACACATCTGCTCCCCTGAACTGAGCTTTGCGGATGGGCAAACATGCTTTTAATCCACAATAGGTCAAATGCTGGGGGAATTAGCCTGACCTACAAATCAACCTTTCTTTCTGGTATTTACCCAAAGCCAAAGCGAAAGGACATTGTGTTTAACTTAAAATAATCAATACACGTTGCAATCCAAATATGCACAGTGCAGCTCTGTTGCAAGGGACAGAAACAGGAAGGAAACAGACCTATGGAGCCGTCCTGGAAGTCAGGGAGGTTGAGGTGGATGGATGGTTTTCTGCCTCCAGGGCTGACCTCTGTCCTCTCAGGTGCTCGTACACTGCTGCTGTCATCTGTCTCGCTAGGACACACAAGCATGGACACAAATAGGTACATTAACAAGTAAATACAATGTTTTGTGTTGCTTTTGACAAATATTTGACATATTTTTGTAAAGAAGTAAAAAGTTTTCTACATGTTAATATTATAATGAATCAAAAGGTTCCATGTCAACCTAGAAGTGGCTTTTCACTACACTATGCTACTTGCAAATATGAGGTAACTATAATTTTTTATATAGTTTAACATTTTTTAAATGTAGATTATTTTTAGTTAAATAATAAGCAGACTTGCAAATGTTATTCTGTTTCAGAAATTGTTTTTTATCTGGAAAAGCAAATTGAAACAGCCTCTACTATTAGTAGAAGAAGGACAAACAAAGTGGAGAAAAAAAACAATTTAAAGAGAAGAAGCCCGGGTTTATAAGTGTCTCAGCATGGGCGTCGCGGGGATGTAGGTGTTTTGACACCAACATTTTTCATCGTGAGGGTCCAATACCCACACTTTTTCCACTGGTTTTTTTTTTTAATTTTTAAAACTTTTTCTGCATTTTAACACAAACGTTGCAGCTCCAGTAATTGTGTTTCTGTGCTGCACGGCTGCCTCCTCCCTCCTTTATTTTTTTTGTTGCCTCATGAATCATCACGGTTGTTTGCGATCAGCTGATTGACATTTCTTTCGCTAATACATGTCTCTCCTGTTAGTTTATCATTTGGATCATGCTAAGAGAAGAGGAAACTAGCAAAATGATAACAAAACATTATTGGCTACTTAGATAGTCTTTTGTTTGCATTTAATTTATTAGCTGATTACATTATTAGCTGAAGTTTGCTGGTGACACAGATGTAAAATCTGCTGGTTATATTTACAGATGGATAAAGATTAAAACAAGGGGATGTGTTTTCTAAATCATTTGTGCTGTGCAGTGTGTTAGACACTTTTTAGAAGTCATGAATGTGGTGAAAGAAATTTCTGAACAATTTCTAAAATAAAAACTAGAGCAGGACCCTCTACTAGGTGTTTGATAGGTGGTAGAAAGGATTTATACTCAAATATGCAAGTCAGTGTCTGGAAAAGTTATGACGACAAGGGCACGGTAAAAACAAACAGCAAATTCTTCAGTGTTTATGTAGAACAGTGTATAGAAGTGCATTAAATGTTGCATTCACGACACTTGGGAAACTACAACTCTGTGCTTCAGGAAAGGTTACCTCCAAAAATCCAGTCCAATGACTCAAATAAAATGATTCACCTTGTGGCTTGTAAAAGCTAGGTTTGTCAGAGAAATCTCTTGGTGGAGCTCAGCATAGATCCCAGGTAATTACAGAGGAGTTGTTTGTTACGAAGAAGCCATTTCATGAACCATAACAGCAGATCTGTCAGTCAAGCGGAGGAACACTGAACTTGATGTCATGTCAGACCCTGATGAATAATGTTTTAGTGACATTTATACTTCTGTGTCACATGTCAGTGATGCAGCAGATTTTCACCAATCATTGAAAAAAAAGAAAAGAGAAGAAAATCTGATGCAGGAGCAGAGTCAAGGGTGGCAATAGCCCCAAGAGATTTAGAAAAAAATAAAGTCAGATTTTGTGGAATGTCCTAATAATCATAACGAGTTAATTTAAAAAAAAAAAAAAAAAAAAAAAAAAATTAATAAAATACATAAATAATTAATATCTGGATGATAAACATCCAAACAATAAATTAATACATTTAATAAAATAAAAATATCTAAATGATTAAAATGACGTATCTAAATAAACATACAAATGAATACAAATGTAATTAACTTATCTAAAGAAAAGTAAACCTACCCCTCTCACTTTCTGCTTTATAAATACTAGACTGTTCTTTGACGAGTCAGCAAGACAAATCAGGTCTTACTCATCTTAAACAGTGCCTTGCTAATGATGGTATAACTATTACTGTTCCTGTTATGTGCTTTAAATGTAAAATTTTCATTACTTTTATTTGTAATGAAAAAAAAAATCACAATTTGAAACTGCTACGAATCTCATTTAATCATTCAAAAGGGGTGTACCTCTACATGGAGTCATGCTAACATATTTAAATGACCAACAGTGACCTATTGTTATATGCTATCAATGACAAACAATAAGTCGACTTTTGTTTCTGTTCAAACTCACTGAAACTATATAGAAAATTTGCAGGGTACTGCTACTGATGTGACAAACTGAATAAAAACAAACTTAACTTTAACCAATACTTTGCACAGAACCACTAGTACACAAATGTTGTTGTGTCCAAATGTAGCTACAGCTACAAGCTAGCAAGAACTAGAAGTTCCAGTCTTAGCAAGAGGACTAATCTAAATTACTGCTTGGAAAAGTGGTCACTATATACCCATACAGATATGTCCCTGTACCCTTTCAGAAAACATTTGAACATTGTATGATAAGCGAAGCAGCATGGACATATTTGTCATATG
This sequence comes from Telmatherina bonti, assembly GCF_933228915.1. NCBI lineage: Eukaryota > Metazoa > Chordata > Actinopteri > Atheriniformes > Telmatherinidae > Telmatherina > Telmatherina bonti. Next base: position 16,112,194 of record NC_136629.1, read on the forward strand.
CTTTACTTACCTGGAGCGGGTGACATCGTAACGACTTTGCCAGCATTGCAACATCTCCTCACAGGTCTGCAGGGCTGCAGCAGGCCCAAACATAGTCTCTTCAAGCCTCACCTTTGTCAGCAGCAAACTGAGCCAAAAACATATTCATATTACGTTTCACAAGAAATAAAATAGACCAAACACAGTGTAAAAAATTACACTTTAAAGTAAGTAAACTTTGTTGAAGGTCATGCCTGTTTGTTTGGAACCAAATAAAATAAAACCTGTTTCTGTTGCTACTGTTAACAGCAGCTGTGAATATACAACAAATGCAACAACAAATCCAGGAAACCAAGTACCAGCAAGTAATAAAAGAAAGTAGGAAGAAAAGCTGATCTTAAACTTCAATGTGGATGAAACATATATATATATATATATATATATATATATATATATATATATATATATATATATATATATATATATAAAAACATAATGCACATGTGGTATAGATAAAGTCACGCCCCTATGTGTGTGTTGGGAGGATAAAGCATTCAGCCTCCATTCAGCCTCCATTAACATCTCACAAATGCATATGGACTGATGTGCAATAGATCAATAGCTATAGACTGAGGATAAAGATAGTCATCAACAACAAGCTGTAAAAGTGTGTGTGATGTGTGCTCGTGTTGCAGTGTGTTGAGAGCTTGATGAGTAGAAGTAGAGTGTTTCCGCTTGGCCCTTTTTAAGACAACTGGTTAAGTGATGTGGGAGTCTCTGACAAGAACATCTCCTCCAATTATTCTATGGTCTCCTGTCGGTGGGTGGGGGTGGGGGGTGTAGTGAAGGAGATGAAATGATGGAAGAAGGGTGAAGATCAATGGAGGAGAGGCAAACTTGTGTTGGGGGAGAGTACTTAGGTTGAAATGGGCTTTGTTACCAACTCAAGGGTTGGTGGAAAATTGGTGTGTGTGTGTGTGTGTGTGTGTGTGTGTGTGTGTGTGTACGTGTGTGTAGGTGTGGCGGATAGCGAGAAAAAGTGATAGTGGAATTTTGAAAAAAAAAAAAGAAAATTGAAAGTGTATGTGTGTGGGAGGAAGGAGGTTGGATTTACCGACATGCAGATGACAAGTGCTGCCAAGGGACGCTGTGTTAAAAAGATACGCCTGCCAGCAGGAGTCCACCAGAGAGAGTGTGTGTCTGTGTGTATCTCTGGGCATCCCATTACCAATGTGACAAAGTGTTTAGGAGGATAGTGATGGTGTAAACCTATCAACGGTGCTGAAATGTGACAAAAATTTATGAGTTGGTGTATATTATCCTTAAATGATGACTGTCTTTGTTGCTAATAATTGTATTTTTTTAAAGAAAAAAACAATCCTCTACCCATCATGGTAGAGCCTCACACAGACTTTATTTATTGAATATTAACTAAATATTTACTAAATATTTTCTGTGATTTTCATTTGTTTTACTGTTGCTAAGTTGTCAGTAGCCATGTTCTCACAGACACCGTATCATAATTAAAATTCTGATTGTAATAAAAATACTTCATGGAAACACATTAATCAGAAAATTCTGATCCAATATCACTAATTCGGATCAAAATTTCATCATGATGGAGGCAGGTGGCTTATTTTGAAGTTGTCCTGACTGACATGCATAATAATAAAGCTAAGCTAAGCTAAGCTAAAATAAGCTAAGCTAAGCTAAGCTAAGATAAGCTAAGCTAAACTAAGCTAAGCTAAACTGAGCTAAGCTAAGCTAAGCTAAGCTGATTCCTGTGCTTCTTTTTCTTCTGATCTATTTATTGTACAGCCATTTTGGTCAGCTGTTATGATGTTTTTACAGTGTTTTACAAATAAAATAGTATGGTAAGTGAACTACCTAAATTCCTCTCGATAGATACTGAGTTCAGAGAAATAAAGAGCAAGGTGGCACACTGCATTCTGGATCCTAAACCTGACCTGAATCAACAACCCCGGTTATCTTTATCAGAGTAACATTAGTGTTAAGCAGTTGATACTTGAAGCTTTAAAACCTTAAATAATTAAAAAACAAACAAAACCACAATTTAATGTTGAACAATTTCCTAAACCTCATCTGCTAGCATCAACAATAACCAGCCACAATTGTGGCTGAAACTCTGTTTATACTTGTTGGTAGATATGAAACACATTAGATGCTGTTACCCAGAAATGACTTTATTTCCACTTGTGCTGTGTTTTTCTTCCTATATTTAGTTACTTAAAGTTTGAGCTTGCTGCATATCATTGGTTTAAAAAAACAAAACAAACTAAAATTGATGCTTGCTTCATCCTCCTACTCGACACATACTCTGGAGCTTTGGTTCATGGACTGCATCATGACAGAAAAAGTTTTATTGTGTGTTTTCAGCTACAGTTGATGCAAAGAAAATTTTTCTTTCCAGTCTCATTTACTGCCAACTTTAATGTATTTCTCAGGATGGTAACAAGCAAAAGAATTAGGTTCAATCAAAAGAAAATTGTGTTCAAGTTGACGGAATCTATGAAGGCTCGCAGCCATCGCGCTACCAGAAGAACAAGCAAACGTCTGTGGATTCACTCAGCTTGGACAGATTCAGTATTATAATTACTGTTTTATTTTGAAAAGTTATTTTAATTTGGACAAACTACATTCATTTGCTTTTAAAAGGTGATGGAATTCATTTAAGTAGTTTTCAATTCTGGTGGTGTAATTTTATATTTGTTGTTGAATATTAAGAAATAAGTAAAATGTTTGACATAAATATACTGTTAATTAGATATAAATGTAATAAATCTATGATGCCATTAACGTTTTCATCCAGGTTTGGTTTTCTGTGTTTTTTTTAAGATGTTTGACCACTCAGTCTCCTGCATTACCAATATCATGACAGAAAATAATATCTTATGTATTAGTATTGAACCAAGCACTTAAATTGACAAACAATGTAAAAAATACAGGTTATTCTCTTCATGGAAATTTGCTGTCTTCATTTTATTGTGCGGTTCCTGTATTTTTTATCAGTTTATGAAATATCCTGAAATGTACCTGGAAATGATTCAGATAATCTTTGCCACTTGGCATCTTTGTGAGTAATTAATAAAAAAAAAATAGCATCACTTACAGTAGTGTCTGTGTTTAAATAATGCTAGAATGTAAATATCATCATTACTTGTGCCACCCTTTTCCGTCCTTCTCTGTCACACAGTTTCCCTCTTGCCAATAGATGAATATTATTTCCAACACGTGTTGTGTTGACATTAAAACTGCTGTTTCACAGCTTCTGATTACAATCTTTCCAGGAAGAGGGAAACCTCTGTGTCACTGTGAAGTTTCTGTACAGCTATTGTTAAATTAGACAGACTGCAACATCAAACGTGGTCATGATCAGAAAAAAAAAAGACAAAGCAGCTGTTGGAGAGGAAACGTAAAGAACGTAAAGATCACTGGTTGGTCGTAAATCAGAAAAGTGCTTATTTTTGTTTTTGATAAGTAAAACTAACTGCTTCTAGAAATCTAGGGACAAATCTGACACTAAAATGAACTCATTTAAAATAATTATATGTGCCCACCAGCCACTTCATCAGATCCATCTTCCCAGTAAACATTTTACCTTGAGAACTGCCTTCATTCTTGGTTTCACAGAGTCAACAAGGTGTTGGAAACATTTTAGAGATTTTGTTCCATTCTGACATGAAGCATCACAGAAATGCTGCACATCCATGATGAGAATCACATGCCACAGCTGCTCTGAGATCTGGTGACTGTTGAGACCGTTGGGGTACAGTGAACTCATCATCATGTTTAAGAAAGCGGTTGGAGATGATGGGAGCTTTGTGACATGTTGCATTATCCTGCTGGAAGTTTCCATCATAAGATGCTACTTTGTGCTCATAAAGGGATGAAGAGCAACAACACTGAGGTAGGCTGTGGGGGTTAAACTATATCATATTGGTACTAAGGGAGATCAAAGTGTGCAAAGAAAATATGGCTCACACCATTATACCACCAGCAGCCTTTAGTGTTATTTCCACCTAATTCTGATCCTACCATCTGAATGTGGAGCTATAATGGAGATTCATAAGACCAGGCAACATTTTTCCATCTTCTATTATTCAGCTTTGTTGAGTCTGAATTCTAGCCTCAGTTTCCTGTTTTTAGCTAACAGGAGTGGCACTGGTATGGCTGCTGTAGACCATCTGCTTCACAACTGGAACCGTGATTCCAACCAGTCCTATAAAAATTGTTCACTCCTCTGACAACGGCTACTCACTCGATATTTTCTTTTTCAGACAACCACGCCATGTTCAAAGTCACCTAAATCCCATTTTCCTCCTCATTCTGATGCTCAGTTTGAACTTCAGTAAGTTCTTCACCATGTCTACATGCCTGAATATATTGACTCCCTGCCATGTGATTGGCTGATTAGATATTTGCGTTAACAAGCAGTTAAACAGGATACCTAATAAAATGGCTGGCGAGTGCACGAAATTAAAGTATAAGTAATAACATAAGGAATATTGGACGGATTCTTTCCAAACACAGAACCTTTTCCTCCTTGTTATTTACTGCTTCAACCCAATCTCTGTTTTTCCCTGCAGTCAGAAAAGATAGATTTCATTAAGATAACAACACTCAAAACTACACATCAGACTACAAAGGCTGCCATTTCCAGTCTCCTTGGATTGAGCCTTGCGTGCACATTGTGTTTGAGGACTGAAGGGAGTGAGTAGTGTAGCTCTGAGTAAATGCTCAGTGGTGGAGTGGAGAGTGCCACCGTAAACTCTACATAAAAATAACTAATAATGTTCCCTTGAAAAAATGCTCCATCTACAGCATTACTCATTCTGCACTCCCACAGATCAGAATGTGTATTCGCCACTGACACATGAGGCACGAACATACACAAGTGCACATGTACATCATACTCATGCTCAAGTATCTAGTGTCTGTGCACACACATAGATGCTGAACGTATGAGGCACATCCATAGAGATTAACACACGAGCCTGTGCAGACATGCTTACACTGTGAAGCTCAGCACACAGTAAGCTGGGCATGCAAGTGCAGGCTAATACACTCTCTGGCAGATGCACATGCAGGCGTGTGCACAAAACACACTTGTTCGTGCTGCATCATTCCGTTAGATGAATTCAGAATCAAAGGCTGGGATTAATCATTCTTTTTAGTACAAACCGCAAGACCACAATCACTGACCCCCCCATCCCAACACACACACACACACACACACACACACACACACACACACACACACACACACACACACACACACACACACACACACACACACAACCCTCCCCCCTCTCTCTCCTGCTTCAGTTCTCTCTCAATCTGTAGCAGAATCCCATTTCACATTGAAATGCAGGCCTGTTTACTAGGTGATTAAAATTTCAAAGAAAAGGAAGAGACTGAGACAGAGAAAGATGGAAAACAAGTGTGCAAAGAAAGAAAATGAGAGCGAGAAAAAAAAAGAAAGAAAGGAAGCGATGGAGAGAGAGAGAGAGAGAGAGAGAGAGGAAGGCAGAAGCCGGGGGTAGGGGATGTGGGAGAAAAGGAGGAAGGAGAAATTCGGTATGCTACAACGAGCTGACAGTTTGCTGTGGTGCAGAGAGCCAGTGGCTAACGAGAATCACACACATCCATGCACACATGGAATAACACACAACATGCATGTGCAAGATTGCAATCTTGTACAAATGTTCGCATCCTCTCACCCTCGCAAGCACAAACTCACAGACGGCAGTCACAGAATGCCCAGCGCTGTGCATCATGTGAGCTTTGATCTGCGATGTGCGCTCACACATTCAAAGCAAATCATTTTCTATGAGCCTCTCGTTGAGAAAACACCTCCTCTCACTGTTTTCTCTCTCTGTCTTGATCTCTCATTTTCACTTTGAGTCTGCAACTTGGCCTGAGCCCAGCGGGTCCTGAGTGGCTGGATCTGAACGTATTTCACTGTGCATAATGAGTTAGGTGTAGGATGGAAATATTGTTGAGAATTGCATGTTTATACTGCAATTCTATACTCTATACTGCAGTTTTAACACTGTATTGTTTTCATTGCAAACCCCTAATCATGTTTTGTTGGGTTTTTCTCCATGTCCATTGATGCAGATGTCATGTTATTACAAGACAACTTATTTATATTTTTGTGGGTTTCAAGAATAACATTAACATGTCAACGGTAGCGCATGACTGGTAATGTCTGGATAACATGCAAAGCAATAATGTGGCGATCTAAGAGATATGTGTTTCACAGCAAAGGAATTCAGTGACACTATAATTAGACATTTTCTGGCATCTTCTTCAGGGTGAAATAAGTAATTTCTGTTGTACAGAAAAGCGGCTTAACAATTAAAGCCTGCAGGAAAACTTGTTGCCTAACAATGTTTCAACAAGTTGACAGGTTTTATTCCCTATTTCTTCTAATTATGCACTTTTCTGCAAAGTGGCAAAGATTTAGAGGCTTGTTTGCAAACTAGTTGTCAAAAATCTTTACTTTAGAACTGACATTCAAATATTTTGCTCTTGAGAAAACAACAACAAAAAAAAGGGCTTAAAATGTTTCACTTAAGTTATTTTAGCACTAATATAGTGATAGTAGTGTCTTTTTCTGATGTAATAAAAAAAAGAAGCTTACCTTTTAGCTTTGTTTTAGACTTATAACAAACTAATCAATGGGGAACTTATATGCTTCTTAGTCTTAGACTGTATTTAAAGAGATGGACGTAGCCCCCATGACGTCACCCATAGGTTTCTGAAGAGCTGAATTGAAGCTCGGTGGGCGGTTCCTTCCATCGCCATCTTGGCAGAGGTGTGCGTGTTGTCTTGTCTGGAAAATATGAACTTTCTGTAGCTAAGAGCTAACCAAGCTAACCCCAAGATAACAGGAGCTAACCAGCTAACGGAGGTAAGCGGGCTAAAGCTAAGTCACGTTGTTAACCGGCTAAGAACCGCACCTGTTCTACATTCTTCTGACTTAAAGCGTGAGGTTGGGTACCTGTCAATCAAAAGGACACGCCCCTAAATATGCCGAACTTTGAGATTAAATTACTTTAAAACGGTCGAGTTAGAAAAAAAAAAAAATCACTCCCCCCACAATTGTCATGAAGGTAAACATGACCTATTAATCCTAAAATGGATTTTTGAACCAGGCTGTCTAACATGTAAACTGTGAAGTTGGTCTTTTTAACATTGGAGTCTCTTCTCTGAACACGTTCCACTCTGAATGTTCTGCATGTGTCACAGTCACTGAGTCATCCAGCAAGTTTATTCATTAGCAGCAGGTAGCTCTCTTTCTGTCTTTTTGATTTAACTTGCTAGCTCCTGGTCCTCCTGACAGTCAATGGTTTTGTTCTCCACAGGGACCATGAATCTAGAGGTTGTGTTGGTATATATATATATATTTATGTGTGTGTGTATATATGTATATGTATATGTATGTGTATGTATGTATATATATATATATATATATATATATATATATATATATATATATATATATATATATATATATATATATATATATATATATATATATATACATACATATATATATATATATATATATATACATCTGTGTGTGTGTGTGAGTGTATATACATATATGTGTAGGTGGGTATGTATGTGCATATACGTGTATGCATTGATCTCTTTCTCTTGTTTTCTCTGTTCTCTTTTCTGTTCTCTTTCTGCCCCTTTTCTATCCTTTCTGGTCAGGTCCAGCAGCATAAACTGTGTAATACAAACAATTATCTAAAACAAATAGGAAAATAAAATAAGAATCAAGAAATACAAGGGGATCATTACATCTATAAAAGTTCCCCTTGGCAAAATAAATTTGCTCAGCAGAACACAGCATCCAGAACATCAGTCTGCTTGCTTAAATGCTGGGCAAGACAAAGAAAAAACAAAAAAACAAAAACAAAAACAAAAACAAAAACATTGGAGTCTATGGGGATTTGCTCTGTTTTGCAGCCCCTAGCGGATGAAGGGGGAACTGCAGTTTTATGCACTTCTGCATAGGCTTCACTTTTAACCACCGAAGGCTCCGTCCATTTTTCATGTAAGGTCTATGTTTCTAGTAGCCAAATGCTCCGTGGGTTCACCAGTCAATTGATGGGTAGCTAGTTGTTAAAGTGGAAAAGATAAAGCATAAATAACTTTCAGCTGGTTTTACACTATGCTATCAATGGAGTACCAAGGTTTATTTCATTACCTTCATCTAACAAGGAAAAACACCCTGATTTGCCACATAACCAAAAATGTAGGATTTAAGTTATCTATAAAGCCTGGACAGAAATGGAGATCCAAGATCCATTTCCAGATTATTTCAGGCAGCAGAGGCAGCATCAAAACCCTATTTCCTGTCTTTGTTCTGACCTGAGGAACAGCTAATCGTAAGATGTCTTGTGATATGAGATTATACGTACTGAAGTTATTCCATCTGAAGACATGAGGGAAGCAGAACAAGAAGACATTTAAAATGAGAACAATTAGCATAAAAATGCAAGAACAATTGTTCTGTCTTCTTATGAACAAGTCAGACCAATCAACACAAGCATAAAAAGAAAAGCGATGGATAAGAGCTTTGTAGTTTGTTATGGACATCAGAGCGCCATGATAAAACGTATCAAAGAGACACCAGCATTTAGAGGCGGAATTAATATAAATGACATTATAGTTAAACACCAACATAAAAGAAGCATCCACCACTTTCTTTTTAGCCTCCAAAGAAACTCAGAATTTATGACCAAAGTAAAAACTCAGTTTTAAAAAAAGTGCTGTCCATTAAAATGCCAGTCTGTACTCCTGTATCGCTTAAATAAGTTAGCATTGTGCAATTCCAGGTTCAGTGGTTTTGACTTTGAATTTGAGAACAACATGTAAGGATGGAAGTCAGGGAGAATTGAAGGAGGGAAGGATGGAGCGTGAGATCAACAGACGGATCGGTGCAGCGTCTGCAGTAATGCGGACTCTGCGCCGGTCTGTCGGGGTGAAGAAGGAACTGAGCCAGAAGGCGAAGCTCTCGATTTACCAGTTGATCTACGTTCCTAACCTCACCTATGGTCATGAGCTGTGGGTCGTGACCGGAAGAACGAGATCCCGTATACAGGCGGCTGAAATGACTCTCCTCCGCAGGGTAACGGACTCTCCCTTAGAGGTAGGGTGAGGAGCTCGGTCATCCGGGAGGAGATCAGAGTAGAGCCGCTGCTCCTCCGCATCGAGAGGAACTAGTAGAGGTGGCTCGGGCATCTGGTCAGGATGCCTCCTGGACGTCTCCCTGGTGAGGTGTTCCAGGCACGTCCCTCTGGGAGGAGACCCCGGGGAAGACCCAGGACATGCTGAAGGGATTATATCTCTCGGCTGGCCTGGGAAAAACCTTGGGATCCCCCCCACAGAGTTGGCAAATGTGGCTGGGAAGAGGAAAGTCTGGGCTTCCCTGCTTAGGCTGCTGCCCCTGCGACTCGACCCCAGATAAGCGGCAGAAGATGGATGGAACAACATGTAAATAGTTTGCATTCACAACCATTTTTAAATCATAAAAACTGTACCATATTTGCAGCTGTGACAGAGCCAAGCTAGGAGTAGATGAGGAGGTACTGGATATATGACTGTGTCATCGGCATAAAAATGGAAGCTTGCATTTTTATGCTAACGAATGTTTATTGACACGTTTGATAAAATAGCTGTACAACATGTTTTCATGATTTCCAGCTTCATTGTTAACTGCACAGATAAACACCTCGTCTTATGGGTCATGTTCAACTGGTCTAACTGGTTTATTGGTGACGTTCTTGGAAACACTACACAATGTGTCTTTAGGCTAAGGATTCATTTGATTTGATGCATTTCCGATTAGAATTCTTATCTATTCAGACGTTCCAGTCAGCACACTACAAAGATTTCTATACATCTCTTCATTTCTCCCTGACTCAACATCTGTTTGCTGATCCATAACAACAGTTTAGAAACAACAACTGATGCTGCCTGCTTTACCCATATGACCTCATGGTTGCCGGGGTGATGGGGATTCCTGGCGCAGAGAGTGATGTGATTGGCTAAGCCCGGAAAAGAGCTCTTAAATGGGTCAAAGCAGTCAAGTGTCTTCACAGAGGAGGTGTAAGTGTGTGAATGTGTCCCTTAGCGTGCGATTGTGTTTTCTAGACAGACAGAGAAGAGATTTAATCTTCCAACTGTAGATACAGCACTGATTGGTAGAGCTGGTGTAATTATAAAAGCAGACACCCACTCTATCCCCGTCTTTTTCTTTCCTCTGTCAGCCTCCCGTGTCCTTCATTACTTCATCCATTTTTATCTTGTTTTTCAGCATTTCCTCTGCCTCTTGATGTATGAATGTAACCCATCTGTCTGCGCGCTGAGACCGTGGAGGCCAACACTGACCCCAAATGGTTGTGTTACGAAATGCTGTGCAGAGCTTTGAAATGCAGAGAGGGAGCAGATCAGAAAGATGATGCAACATGCTTCCATAGGATTGTTAGTGTGAAATAATTGGCCTTGACAGCTAATGTAGTCTGTGTCTGAAACAACAAGCTATCCTCCACAGCTAATGAGCATATTTTTGTTGTTTCTTCTGCAGACAAGTAACAACAGGCACATCTGTGGATGAATGCTATGAATAATATTTGCCAGATTCTAATAAAAATACTAAGAATATTTAGGTATTTCCTTTTTTGGGTGTGTTTGATACCGCTGACATTTTCACATATGCACTTCATTCATTTATTCTGTTGTAAATGATCAAAATGTGCAGCTTTATGTTATTTTAACTTGTGCTGCTTCATGAAAAATTTAGTTGGGTTTATGTGTAAGGACTAGCCAGTCCTGTCACCAACAACAGCAGTAGACTGGGGTCAGAGCTGCAGTGTGAAAAGGGTAAGGGTGTTTGAGAGGCATAGGTACTGCAATGCAGACTTCCACTCTGCCACGTCTAAATAAGGCTTCAAGTGTGTGAGTGTGTTCGTGTGCTTGGCCTCCAACATAGTGGAGCTGGGACACCCAATCCCTGCTGAGAGGGCTGGTGTGAGGACAGGTCGACTCACTGAGCTACTCCTCCTCACACACTTACAAAAAGTATCACACAAAGTTTTAGAAGTGCAGCGATCGATTTGCCTTATACTCAAATCACCGACACTTCCACCAACATTTTTCTGTTTCATGTGTGAGTGGGATGGTGTAGTGGGTTTTACTTGAAGTTGTCAGGGTGCTGGCTGAGGGCCAGGTCCAGGGTGTCCAGAGCATGACGATGATGCTTCTGGGCGCTCAGCAGCAGGCTGAGCAGGTGGAGGGAGTGTAAGTCATCCCCACGGAGTGATAGAGCTGCCTGCAGGGGCTCCATGGCTGCTGATACCTGAAAGATATATAACATTTATTTCAGGTAAGACTACTTTGTCCTTGATAAAAGATATCTGCTCATGACCATAAACACTAAGAAACCACAGTTATTTGTTTGCTTGTACCTGTCGTACAAGAGCCAGCTGCAGAGCCAGATACATACAAATCTGAGGATCTTGGGGGTCCAGAGAATGGGCTCTGCGGAGGAATGACAGGGAGAACTCATACTGGGTCAAGACAAGTTAAAGAGCAAAAACCTAATGCTTTCTAATTGCTGGATGCGCCATGAACTGAATGAAGTTGTATGTCAGTGAAAGTGCAGCCATATTAAAGGATAATTAGCAGGTTGTGTTATTCCTAAACTATTTTATTAAATAGTGGGTTTGTCATCACTTTAAATTATATTACTGGACACAAAATCCGCAGCTTCTTCCAGCTGATCTGCACTGAAAACAAACACTCCTGATGGGATGCAGAAGTCAAACCCTGAGAGACTGATGGCAGATAGGAGTTTCCTCCATGCAGCTGCTTTACAGCTTTCATTAGCAGCATCCTGCCAGGACGCCGCTTCACCAGACTGAGTGACAGAACAGTGACACATCCAGCTCCAAAGAGATGGGAACTGTTCACTGAGTCTTCTTCTTTAGTCAAATAGTTCTTCTTTCTCTCCTGATGTGTCTTCGTTTGTTCGCTCTGGCTTCTCTAACACTGTAAAACGCAGCGTTGCTTCACGTTAAACAGTGTGCAATATATTTTATAACACACCTTGAGCATTTGTTCCTGTTTCTAATCCTGTTTGCTATTATATGTTTGGGCCTAATCCAGGCTATTCCAGTGTTAAAAGATGTCATTTTTAGGTTTTACTATTCAGATATTTCATGAAAGGCATCTGAGTGTTAGCATAGCTCGCATCCGTTACTCGTCAGCTCAGTTTGTTAATAATTCTGCTCACAACACAAATTTATACTCCAGATATTTCTTCTAATCCTTGACCTTTCCTGGTTTTGTTAATACCAATGGACTCCTACTCCCAGTGGAGGCTGTTGTGTTGAAGTCACAGTCGTAGCAGATAGGTTTGGGCCTAACCCAGGCTACTTTTGGCACGTATGGTTCAGTCACAGCACTGGTAATTGTTGTGTAGTTCAGATGTTGGCTTAGACATGGATTACAACAAGTGGTGTGTGGACCCGCAATGGTCCAAATATGAGGAACCAGCGCCCTGCGATGGACTGGCGAGCTGTCCAGGGTGTACCCTGCCTGTCGCCCAAAGCCAGCTGGGATAGGCTCCAGCTTCCCCGCGACCCTGAATTGGATTAAGCGGTTCAGAAAAATGAATGAATGAATGAGGAACCGGCTTGGACTCACAGCAGTTTCCTTGTGGGTCATTTGCCATGCGAGATTTTTTGCAACCACAGTTGCATTGAGTTAACGCTGTATGTCAGGGCCAAATTCAGGTCGAAAAACACTTTTTGCTATCTAGGTTTCTTGCCCTTACTGAGATGTCCTCATGCTACGTCATTGCTGGGTTTCCTGTGTATTTTAAGATGTGGAAAACTGACTCTAAAATAGCTCAAGGTAACTAACCTTCGAAGTTCAGTGGATCTCTGAGACCTCCTACCAATGCTTTCTGCACATGTGCACCATAGTTACATTCACACAGTTGAATCATGCTGCCTGCACGAGGTAAAATACTTTGACAGAACAATTTATACTCTCCAGACATCCTAACTGCATACATTGTTTACTGTTAGATTTTTTAACACTGTGATGTTATTTCTTAAGACCTTCAGTTTGAAAGATCATTAATCCACATATATGTGGACTAATGATCTTTAAACTAAATATATTTTTGATAGCACAAAGTTTAAACTGTTTGAAAAATACACAGTATTGTTTTCTGAGTAGGTACAGATAGACAGATACATCCATGAATTCAGCCTGCAGTAGGATATTTCAACAAGGTAGCACGTTTCGACAGAACACCGGTATGCTAGCACAGTGACAGTGACTGAAACCAAAAGGTTAATGTTAAGCGTGTATGATCAGAAGCATTTTAAAAGCAAGACATGCCATAAAGGGTTTCCTTTTTATATCTGTCACTTGATTTTCAAATGACTGAAAGGACACTAAAGAACAATGAGCCTCTTCTTTTTAACAAGTAAATTAAACATGAAAACAGACTAAAATGTCAAAGTAATCAAAAATAATCACTTTACCTGTCAGAAGTTTTAATATTGGTGCTAATAAGCAAGTGTGTGTGCATGTTTATATGTAGATATGTGGTAAAATGCAACAGAATAAAAGAAATGAGAACTGTAACATACTTATTCAAAGCTTGTAGTGCTTTTTTGTTGAGTTCATTCCGATCTGCTTTCAGTGTCGCTGCAGAGAGAACAAGATCAAGTTTAGTTCAACCGTGTTCTTTTACATTTCTGAGAACATCATCTTGATTTTAAGAAATCCATCCATTCTCCAGGTATCATGGAGCAGGAAAGCCTCTTTTAGCAGCTGCCATGGGGTGAGAGAAGGGGTGCACCAGTCAGTCTTTCACAGGGCTAACAGAGAAACATTGAATGTGGGAGGAATGGGAGCAGCCAGAGAGATCCCACACACCACAGTGGTTTATTCTTAACCTGGTTAACCTATGAAAGCAAAACTAAAACTTTGCAGGAGTTTGGTTACAGCTAAAATAAACCAGTCTTTACAACTGGTGGGAAAAAAGAATAAAACTTTTGTCTTTATTGAACGACGGGTGTAGTAACTCATACTCATACAGTGTGTTTACATTAAGAGTTGAGTTTACCAATGATTAGAGCTCAGCCTATCCTTGTCCCAGTATACATTAACTAAAGAGGAATCCAGTTATTCACCAAAGTATGTCAGACGTTGCAACGCTGCATGCTCTGTGACAATAAATAACAATGTCTGTACATGACTCTTGAATATTGATGTTTTATATCCTCCTTATATGTCCTCTGGGGCTGTCTAGCCTTCCAGATACTGGTGTGATATAAATGGGACAACTGGAAAATCACAGGATAATTGGACTACTGCCTCAGAGTGCTATAGATATTTACTTCACATACTGTTATTGACTGCTCAGAAAGTCATGAGTAGGAACTGGAGGAAAGCTCCTCCACTGACACAAGCCCAGATTATCCACAGACTGCAACATGTTTATATGAAAGAGTAAATGACAGGAAAACGTTTCCATTGAAAGATGGACTTCAGACATTTGGTATTTGACTATTTCTTTAACTGCATCTAGACGTTGATATGAATAAAAAGGAATGAAAAAGGCCCCCATTAAGGATCGTTCAAATATGTTCAATAATGTTTGCAGTTGGAAACAAAGTAACTGTTAGTTCTGCTGGAAAGTACAAACGGTAACATCTCACACAGTTAAACCTCTCAAAACTGGACTAACACACACATAGATGTATCATGTCGATCAAATTTCCATAGTGACTCTTCTTACATGGACTTTTACTGGGATAAGAACAGTGGTCTAAATAAACTCCACCTGTAGTTTAATATGACTACATGTAAGTCTGTGTTTCTGGCTGCAGGTAAGCACGCTACTACTTACCTTCGGATGCCTGCAGACTAAAGCAGAGACCCAGAGCCAGGTAGGCCCTGGGTAGAAACTCCTGTGCTTCTTCCCCCATAGACACCACACTCTGGGACAGAGTTTCTGCCTCCTTGAACTGGACAGGCACACACATAAACACAGAAATGATTTGCTTCTGAAGGATGTTAGCTTGTAAAATTAATCACAACTGATGTCTCTGTCACCCCCAGCCTTTTTTTTTTCCTTTTGTATTGTTCTGTTTTTGTCTTTGTATATGTATGTTTATTGATAATATTTTTTTTTTAAAAAACCCAATAAAATAAAAACAAATAAATAAATAAAATTCATCACATATGGACTTTTATATATAAAGTATGGTAAGGGAAAAAAAAATAAATCTAATTTAAATTTCAAACCAGACTGATCATGAGATCAGGGCTCTGTGGAGACATCTGTCAAACATTATATCACTTCATCAGCTCCATTTGTTGGATTGATTGTTGAAATAAAAAGAAATAAATCACTGGTTCCAAGGTGTGGAGAACTGCATCTCTGAACACACACATCATTAAACCTTGAAGAAGATGGTCCACAGCAGGAGAAGAACCACATCAGGTGCCACTCCTCTCAGCTGAGAACAGAAAACTGAGGCTTCAATTCACACAGACTCACCGACTCTGAACAAAAGAAGATGGCAAAAACACTGCCAGTCTGATGAGTCTCCATTTCAGCTCCGCATTCACATGGTTGGATCAGGATTTGGTGGAAATTACACAAAAACATGGATCCATTCTGACTTGTATGAATGCCCTTCAAGTGGTGTAATGGTGTGGGGGATATCTTTTGGCCTACGACACGTTAGTACCTACATGGCATGATTTAAACACCATAGCTTATATGAGTATTGGAGTAATGAATGATGTCCTTCTGATGGAAACTTCCAGCAGGATGATGCACCATGTCACAAAGCTCACATCATCTCCATCTGCTTTCTTCAACATGACGATGACTTCTCTCTACTCCAAAGGGCTCCACAGTCACCAGATCTCAGTCCAACAGAGCAGCTTTGGGATGTGGTGAAACGGGAGATTCTCATCATGGATGTGCAGCAGCTGTGTGATGCTTCATTTTAATATGGAGGAAAATCTCTGGAGAATGTTTCCACCACCTTGTTGAACCAATGAAACCAAGAATGAAAGCAGTGGAGTTCATAATGTTGTGATTTTCACAGCCAGCATCGTTCTTCGTGTCTCTTTCTGCAGCTTTATGTGAGAAGGATGGATATGAAACAAGTAAAACTTTTTCCTCAGCGCCATCTCTGAAGTCACGTCTCCTTAAATGACTCTGTCCACCTTTTACGATTGACTGTGACACACTGTAATATCAGAAGGACATGCAACACCTTCCTGTGCACGACAAATTAGTATCACATTGCTGCAAATGATGCAGCGGGAGCTGAAGTACTGATGGCAGAGCCTGGTGTGAGTTTAGTGTGAGGACAGTCCGAACAGATTCGGATGAAGGACAGCACAGAGTTAGCTGAAGGACGCACATGCTCGCCCACACGCGCAACAGTGGACTGCAGGCGTTGCGTGGCTGAGCCGAGCCAAGGTGCTCCGAGCCGGGGAAAAGTGTGTCACTCCGTGTGAGGCACGGCTGGTTGCGGGTGGGCAGGTTGGTAGGTGGGCGTAAGAGAGAGAGAGAGAGAGAGGGAGGGGGGGGGGGGGGGGGGGGTGTTGCCTTTGACAGCAAGTCAGTGCAACAGTAAGCCAACTGCTCTGACACCCCCACCCCCCGACCCCCTTCCCAACTCTGCTCTTTATCTCTGCCTCTTTCTCTGAATCCAGTCCCTGCAAGTTTAAAGCCTGCACACAATGGCCAGTTATTTAAATGAACTGTCTGTGCACATCTTAGGAGGATTATGCTTTTTTTTTTTTTTTCTCCTCTCTTGAATGGTATGAAAGAGGAACATGTCTCTGTTGTAGAGAGGAAAGCTCACATCTGCAGAACTGCTCTTCAAGAATTTAGAAAAGCAGCTTTTGCTTTCCGGTCACTAATTATGCAGTTTGTGAAGTTATGAGTTTTAAGGGGGGGTTTTCTTTACCGCCGTATCGACGGGACTCCTATGACAACTCCCACTGTGGAGTGGGCTGCCGTAAAAAAAAAAACAAAAAGTGTAGCTGAATAGCTTACAGTCCAGACTGTCCGGTGGAGCCGATGCTGGATAACGGTGGCCCATTTATGTAACGCCACACTGCACTGTGGCCATAGTGTCCCATTGTGATTAAAACTGTAAGCTCCTTAGTGGCTCTGGGCTGCCATGATCTCCAGCCACTGACAGATGTGCTCTCTCCATTCGCCCGTCAGCTCTTCTTTTCTAATCTGACCCCTTTCTCTGTGTGTGTGTGACTCACTCTCACCTCTCCTAACTCATTCTCCCTCTCACCACCTTCACCATTAATACTGCTGTTGTTCCTTTCTCTCTTCTGCGCAGATCATGAACAGCAGGAGTATCAGAGCAGGGCCAGAAAACAGTGATGTCTGTCTGACCCCGGTGTCAAGCTCCAAACATTAGCAACAGAGTGATGATGTGTTAAATGTCTAGTATACTGTAAACGCAACACAAAACAAATCATCACACAGCAACTGTGTGATGCTTCATGTTGAATCTATGACACTAAGAATGAAAAGGTAAAAAGGCATTAAACCTGGAGCTAAGTAGACTTCATAACGTGACCAGTGAGTGAATTTAACAGTAATTATGACACATGGCAAAGTTTGCTATGCAAAGTATCAGAACTCTGTGAGCTCATTTTGAAGTTGTGACAGAGCCAGATCACAACTTGTCAGTACGAGCTGGCAGCCTGTGACATTTTCCAGAGCTGATGAATCCTCTGACTTGTCAGGTAGCACTCAAACAATGGTCTCTCTCAGCAACAGAGTGACTGAGGATGTGAACATGTAAATGACAGATGCCTACTGAGCAAACGAACAGCATGAAAAGATGCAGTGATACTTCCAATGCTTTCCTTTGAAATGGTCTCTTACAAACGGAAGTAACTGGTAATTGTGGAGGACAAGATCCAGAAAGCTGAAACTTAATATGACTTCAGATTAGCTGCAGGAGGGTCGTATCTGACACGCAGGTTTTGGTGTGTTCATAAGGTTCTTTTAACGGTTTTTGAATGTCTTAATGGCCTTGGGTCCTCTTATCTCTCAGAACTGCTTTTACCTTACGAGCCCTCTCGATCCCTGCGCTCCTCTGGCAGGAGGCTTTTATTGATTCCCAAAGTCAGGACACATATCCACAGAGAGGCGTCATTCCAGTGGTATGGCCCCCACCTGTGGAACAGTCTTCCGGACTGTAAATAAATAAATAAACAAATCTAAAATATATATATTTTAGATTTGTTTATATATATATAAAACATATATATATATATAAATATATATATTTATATATATATTTATTTATTTATATATATAAATAAATATTTATATATAAATAAATATTTATTTATTTATATATATATATATATATATATATATATATATATATATATATATATATATATATATTTTAGATTTGTTTATTTATTTATTTATTTTATTTTTTCATTTTAGGTTTTGTCTTAATACATTTTATATGTTTTAAACGGTGTTTCCAGTGTTTCCTTTGTGGGAGCTGTCTGCAACCGGGGTGGCGGTGGTGAATAGGGTACAGTGCCACTGGTGCCTGCCATTGCGCTGCCCCGGTGCAAACGGCTCCTCGGATGGGGTTTCTACGACTAGTCCGTCTGCACTCATTTAGATGTATCTAAAAAGGGGGGTTGGAGGTATTTTTTTATATAATTTGTGTGTCTGTGTGTTTCCTTAATGTCTGATTTTAAACTTTAAAGCGCTTTGAGTTACATATTTTATGTTGGAAAAGCGCTTCATAAATAAAGTTTGATTGATTGATTGATTGATTATTTTTATTTATCTTTTTTTTTTTCATTGTTTACTGCTATTATTCTGATTTTACTCTGCAGTTTATCTAAATGTTTTACTTCTATGTTTAGCACTTTGTTGCAACTGGTGTAGGTGTTAGTGCTTCAAAAAATATAAATAAAGTTGAGTTGTTATTAGACTGGACAGCACTGATGCGTAAACAGCACAAACTGAAGCTCTTGGTGAAAATTTATTCATAAATTAACAATTAAAATAATTTCAGAGCCTCTTCAACTCATTTAAAAGTCAAGAATAACAATAAGAGCTAACTTGACTTTATTGTATAACCATGCTGGGGAACAACTACAGCAGCCCAGTAGAGGAAAGATAACTGATGGAGGGAAATTATAAGAAAAGGTGTAAAATATTGGTTACCAGCTTCTTATTTTCTGTCCATTACACAATGTAGCTTGTCAAGTTCTGGTTTAATCTAGCTATGTTGCATCTTTCTATTGGGAAAACCTTCACTTTTGCATTCACATGAACACAACACATCTTTGATACCTGTAAGATTCTTTAAATTTTCACAGATCACACGTAGTAAAATGATTCTCCTAAAACAGCAAGATGGCAGTGGGGCCTGAAAAAACCGCAAGGAGGGATCTGACAGAACCCGTAGAGAGTGAACTCATACCAGAAAGACTCCACAACTTATATTGTATTGAATCGTATCGTATCGTATCGTATCGTATCGTATCGTATCGTATTGTATCGTACCGTATCGTACCGTATCGTACCGTATCGTACCGTATCGTATCATATCGTACCATACCATATCGTATCGTACTGTATTGTATTGTACCGCATTGCATCACCTTTCCCTCTCGTATCTATTCAGACATCTAGGGAGATTGATGACATCTATTCACACTTAGCCAAGAGAAACTATGACCGACGGTTACGGCAGCAACATCGCAATATAAGTTATGACTCAACAACAGTTTTAGACTTCAAAATGTCGGTGGTTTCAACCACTTAAATAAACTAATTCCACTCGAATTGAAGCAGCTTTTTTGGATAAGAGCAAAACAACCTCAAGAAACTAAATCCAGTCCACCTGACTTGATAAAATCCAGGTTATGTTGGATATCATGACCTGGATTAATGATAATCAGGCTTCCTAATCATACACACACATCCTGCAGATTTCAAGGCCTTCATGTCAAGTAGAAGGAAAACAATTAGCAGGATGTGGTGAATGTTGGTCTTTTTCGCTTAACACTTCATCCCATGCAGCATCTTAGGGACAGAAATTGTAATTTTTTTCTTGTTGGAAATTTGGAAAAATGTTTTATTTTAGAAATGAGAGAAAAGTCAGTATGAAATGTACGTTGTTTTGAGTTGAAGTTATGTTTTTGTTCAGTGTTTTTCTTTTTTAAATAAGATTCCTGAGATGAATCCCTTCTTGAGAGTAGTTTTGTATCTTCCTTATCTGCTCTTTTACCCCTTTGAACCAATCTTTCTATACCTAAAACAGGTTTTTATGCATAAAAAATGGGTTTTGGACCAACTGTTTTGCTGGACTAATTTTATGGCCCATTTCTGATGAAACAGGATTGTTTGTGTTGCAGTGCCGTCTGCTACTGGGGAACATAATGGCTTCAAAGATAAATTGCATTTGTGACTGGTATGAAATAAGAGTTTACCAAATCTATAAAAATGACTGCCAGGAATGGTTTCAAGCATTCAAATCACAAGAGTCTTAATTTCCAGATGGTGTATAACATGTGTAGGTACTTAAAAGAAAGAGTTTAATCAATCTGTGTTTGTGATGTTCATAGTTTGCAAATGTCACTGGATGTTCTGTGTGTATTTACCCAGTACAATTCACCAATACATATTTTAGCAGCCAATAGGGGCAACGAAGGGTCTTCTGGTCTCATCCTGGCACACTCTTTAAACACAGACACAGCACCAACCCCCTGGAAAACACACACATGCACAGAGTCAGAAATGTCAGTGACAAATAGTGATTCATGCGAAAACAGCAGTCAGTTGTCATGCAGCCGCAGACGACACGGCTGGATTTAAGTGAGTGTATTAAACGCACATTAACTGTTCTTACACAGTCCTAATAGATCCATTTAGGCACACAGTCACTTAATACATGTAGGTCAATCAATATTGGACCACATGCACAAGCACATGTGCGCACACACATGCACAGACACACATGGGCTGGCCCTAAATAGAAGCGGATCTGACGACACTGAGGCGGCCCCCCTATCCTTCTAGGGAGCAGACTATTTAGAGAGATCTCCATTGATCTGCAGTGTCACTTTATCCTGCAACCCAGATCAATTTTTCTGTCACACAACATCGCACACACACACATTCAAAGAGGGACAGAGAGAACGAAAGAGAAGCATGTAAGTTATTCAAGCTTTTTCTGAGGATTACAACTGTACGCTGCCATGACGACAGCACTCACAATAAATGATGGTTCAGATTAAGAGGCTTGATAAATCTACTTGTATTTATCATTTGAGCAGTAACCAGTTAATTTAATTTTATTTATCACAAAAAACAGCCTGAGTGCTTCGATGTGAAGCTATTTCTTGAAAGGTAAGGAGCACTGAGGTGAACAGGACAGAGGCATGGCAGAAGATAGATGTTTCCTTTGGGTGTGGTGTGCTGTGTGTGGTTGTGGTGTGATATATAAGGAGAAATGAGCTCACCTTCCCAGCCGCCATGAGTGACAGGCCCAGCTGGTGCCAGAGGTGGAACTCGTGGAATGAGAACTTCATGGCTCGCTCCAAACACTGAGAAGAAATTCAGACAAACATGTTTTGGCTACAAACTTTGCACAGGTAGGATGATTGAGCAGATTATCGGCTCGTGACCATGCGGTCAGGTGTAGGAAATACTTCTACTACTTATTTTTCTTTTTACAGCATAATTCAAGTGATTGGGCAGTGTTTTTGGCCACATCTTTATAGCTGGAAATTGCTTGTCAGTCACCACTCACCACCCACTCCTTGCTGTTTCAGTACATAATGATGTGATTGATATGTGTGGGGGGCTTCTCAGTTGATGTTGCCAGTCATGTGGCAGCATGAACAGGGCCTACCTCATATTATGACTGAAAAATATGAATAGTATGCGCTTACTGAAAATGCTGCTGGCCATGTGACAAGCAGACAAGATTCGATATTGTAAAGAGCCAAAGCACATTATCATTCCAAGTGGGAGCTAATTAAATAAGAGTCTGCTGAATATGTAACTAATTTGTCCTGAGTTTGCTCTAGAATGAAAAACTGAAATGAATAAAGTGGGAATTACAATGTTTCAGTGATGGTTGTTGCTCTGTAAAAAATAACATGGCACTGCAAATGACTTTGCTGATAACAGCGCTGAGCATTCCTACTGCTGCTAAACAGTTAAAATAATCCATAATAAACCTCTGATGTTAATGTTTAAAACTGGAAATGAAGAAAAGCCAAGCAGTAGTTTGGAGCAGTGAGGTAGAAAACTTACAGTACTTAAGGGTGGCATAAGAAAAAATATCTGGGTATTTAAATAGGCAATGCTTGCTAACTAAACAAGCCATGATGTTTAACTCCAGTAAAACTTTAGTAAATTGTACTATGTCAGTCAGTATGATGTCAATTTATAATAATTTACTGCTAAATTTAAGACAAATGTCTTTGAGCAGTTCTTTGCTAATAATTAAGTCTGAGAGTTAATAAATAATTTTTTTTTATTATTGTGTTACTCCGTATTGTGAGTCAAATTAGCCATCAGTGTTAGGGATAGATATTTTGCCTGTGGGATAAAGAACCAATAAGAAGTTAGCAAACAAACAAAGAGAGCAGGTGTTATAGCATATAGGTATTAGCAGCAAAGACCTGAGAGAGCCAAACCAGTGAACTGTTTGAAATAGCTTTGATGCTAACTGGTAGCTGGGACTCTGTTGGTAAAGTAAGTAGGCATTAAATGTTATCACTAGTCCTGGCTTAGAAGTAAGTCCTAAACTAGGACTTGGTTCAGTTCAGTGAACTTGTGCTTGGCTAAAACACAGACTGTGCAACCAGGCGGTAGTCATGTGTAGCAAAATCCTGATGGCTAACAACTAGCTTACAGCAAGTGGCTGTTAGCTACCAGGACTAGTTGCTGGTGCTGGAGAGAAATGATAAATGGTGGTAAATCAATATATTTAAAAATCCCTCTTCACTTAATGAGAAAAAAAGTGTTGGGTCACATTTAAAACTTTTTAAAGGTGTGTTTTCAGGTTAAGAACCTTGATATATGATTGTGAAGAACACATATAAGCTCTTTGGGTGTTAATAACAAGGAAATATAGACTTAAAGTATTTAAACAAGATGTTTACAAATTTAGTTTTTCTATTTAAATAATTAGAGAGAGCAGAACACAGTTTTAAATCTGTACAAAAATACTGTACCTTTTAAAATTTATCTTCAGTTCACATGTGGCGATAGCAGACAAAATTACAGAATATAAACCAAATATCTTCCAGTATTTGGTACATAGCTTCCTTATTTTGTTTAGACTCGTCCTATGAAATTCAGCAGGGAAATTTTGTAGAAACATGAGGCTAGATTATGACAAAAGACAACTGTAACATCTGCCATTTTAAATAATCTCTGTATAGAATAATTACAATATTAAAAAAGCATGTTAGTAGTTATTTGGGCACCTAATAGTCACGCTAAAAGAAACAAGCTTTTCTATGAAGTACAACCATTATTTCCTGCCTAATAATGAAAGCATTGGCAAATATAAACTAAAAAATACAACTTGTATTAAAGTAAAATACTGCATAATGTGTAACTTAGCTTTTACATTACAGCTTAAAGAGAATCTTTGAATAAATCACCACTGTTTCTATCTTGAATATCTCCCCATACTTTACAGTAATAGGAGAGCACTTGAGAAATCCAGCATTTTATTAATATAAACTTATTTCTGTGGTATCAAGATATCTTAGTTATTTTAAATTATAGAATATAACTTAAGAATTTATCAATACCAGAGTTTTGTAATCAATCAGTTTGAACATCAAAGATGCATTGCACTGCATGCCTGACATTTAATTTCAAATCAATGGCCCATACCATCCTCATATATCAACAAATCAATCCAGCTGTGTAGGTGGAACTACATCAGCGTTAGTGTGTGGTCTCCGTCGTAAAATGACTATGAATCAGTCAGATGGGTGGACAAACCTAATTCTAGACAACCCCTCCAAACTCCGCCTCTCCAACTTCCCACATCTGGGTAGAGGTCGTATAGGGAGGGGTAACCGACCTCGTAAAACAAAGGTGAGAAAACTGCGGAGGAACTCTGATTGAGAGGAGGTGGAAGGAGCAGGGGAAGGCAGACAATGTGTGAGGAAGGGGGTGGGATGCTGAGAGATGAAGAAAAGACAAGAGAGGCAAAAAGAAAAAGACACATAATCCCTGCGCTCAAAGTGATAAGGACATTCATTAAAAAGTTTGGCAAAGGCAAAGCTCTCGCAAGCACGTCTCATCTCTCATTCTTTGCCTCCCCCCTTCCTCGACCTCCAGCACGATGTGTGGGTATAGGAGGAGGAGGAGTGTGTGTAAACACACCTCAGACATCATGGCATACTGCCCTCTCCTGGCCATGCCGATGGTGAGCAGGTCGTAGACGGAGGCTGCATCCTGCAGGCTGGCCTGCCGGGCCTCGGCCTGGTCTGGAAGACGACTGATCACTGCCTCACCACTGGCCTGGACGGACAGAGACGCCAAATGAGGAAGAGGGCGAGGAAAATGTGGGAAGCGATGAAGATAGACAGTCCAAGCTGCATTACTCCTTTTGTGCTTTGGAAAGGGAGCAAAACTGAGAAGAGTGAGTATTTGTGTTAGTGTAAGTGTGTGTGTGTGTGTGTGTCTCACCATAGACTCAGTGATGAGCAGCAGCAACACGGCCTCCTCTATCACGTCCTGTGGACAGAAGCACCTGCCAGGACACAGAAAACAGGAAATAGTACAAAACAGGAAGTTTATACCTCTAAACACACACACACACACACATACCAAGATAGTCCAAAGGTGAACTGTCGGGAGTGTCTGGTTTCTGTCTCACCTGTGGGGCTGTAACACAACGCCAACCACCCTGGATGTATCAATATACAGCATCATCTCCAATGACACACACTTTCAGCTAACGCTACCAGCCGTCATCTCGTTCGCCTCTGCTACTTGTCGGGCCATTTTAAGGGAAATACTGATGAAAACACCATTTATTTATTTAATTATTTATGGGGTTTTTTTGTAAGAAAAGATGACAAAAGCTACGAACAATACTGACACACACAGATTTCTCTGGGGGAATTCTCGTGTTCCTCCACTCCTAATCTCAGACAAGAATTCAGATCTTCACTTAAGATAGTGTGGGCTGGATTAGTCATGTGGCGGTGACTAAGTATGGCTCATCGCGTCTGAGCAACCAGCACAGGATCCCTGCACTGAGCAAAATGTAGAAATGAAGCAGCAGTACGGTGATGCAGATGACTGTCCTGAGCAGACAACCAGTTTGTCCCTTCAGTGAGTTTTGCACCATGTTATGTCTGATTCCATCTTATCTTTTTATATTATATCAAGCAATGCTTTGGTGATATGTTATGTAAAACTTATGATTAATACTCTTTCCCACAATAGAACTGAGTTCACATGTGTCCCATACAGTTACACACTAACCCTTTATAGGGTCTGGAAATAAAAGCCTTTGGTTGCTGCATCATTTAAAATGACTGTTTCACTTTGTCATAAAAAAAACAACCATCTTTTGGTTTTAAAAATAATCACTGAGCTGATCTTTAGCCATCCACATTTTGGGTCGCTTTAACCCGCCGCAGGTTTTAACCTCAGACAAGATGACCTCTAATGGCAAGTGAGTGGTCTCTGCAGGACAGAGATAACCAAAGGTGGAATTAAAATTCCCATGAGCACCCACCCAGATCACATTGCACATTTGTACTTTTACCATAAAATATAACCCTGAGTTCTACTGTTGTTTTTCTCCACTAAATGTTGAAAAAAATTGTTGATAACCATCATTCCATTATACTACATTATGATCTCAAATATGATCGTTTCCCCACTGTCCTTTCAGTATTTACTACTGCGTTGGACAGTCCTGAAGCCAGTTTCAGTCATTTCATTTTACTGATGCCAGTAATTTCACCGCTCTGCGACAGATTAACATATTTTTCATCACTACAGAATGTGTCTTCCAACATGGCTGTTTTTATACAGAAAGCTGCTCATCGGTTGCATAATTATTTGATGGGAAGCTCTTAAGTATTTGCCAAGTTAAATCCAGGTAGTGACTTTTTAAACAGGCAGTGTACTTGCAGGATTTTTTTTTTTTTATAAAACTTAGTAAATACTTTCATGTTTAGCCAATAAAGCTGATTCAGATGGAGCTTTATGCTTGAGTCCTGGCTGCTTTGAATATGGATATTATGATACATAGAGGGTTCACATACATACTCCAGCTGTCACAGCAGAAGATCCAGGTTGTTACCACAGTAATTCAGAACATGAATGTCAGTAATTCAGTACACAGGAAAATTAGAGAAAAAGTCACTAAAAGTCACAAGCCTTGACAGTGTTGAAGTGGTTCTATTGTGATGGACTGCATTATGTACATCTCACTGCTACAGGGAAGGATGTATAAAATGAAGGCTATAAAGGAAAAGGAGGCCTTATAAGAGAAAGTGAATTAGAAAAATGAAATTAGAAATTAGAGGATGAAAGTGCAGCCAAAGACAGACTGACAGCTATCAGAGAGGAGAGGATGTAAGTCTCAATCACAGGCCTTCTGGTTGTATGCTGCGTGTGTACTAAGGCAACATGACCCGTTCGATGCAGGCCACTTGTTTCCAGGTCAACATGGGTTAAGTGTATGACTTTAAAGCCGCAGGTAGTTAGCGCTAGCATTAGAAGTCCTTCTCTGTTGTCTCTGTGTATTGTTGACTTGGTACATTACATGAGAAGGATGCAAGCTGACAGGATGACTGAACAAAAGTCATACTTATGAACTTACAGTTGTGCTCATATGTATTCATCCCCTTTCATTAAAGAAAAGGCTGAATTTACTTAAATAACTAGAGACTTCATAAAGGAATAAAAATTAAAAATTTGCAAAAATATAATTTAGTAATATAAGACTGTTTTTTTCATTTAATTGAGTTGAAGAAAGAAAAAACAAACAAACAAACAAATCGGTCCTGGAGAAATTAGAGCACTTTTCTGTTGAACAGTGGGACAAAATACCTGTCAACAGGTGCAGAAGTCTGACTGAGAGGAACAGAAAACACCTGACTGTAGCGGAAACATTAAAGGTTTGTTCAACAAAATGTTAATTTATAAGTGATGTAATATGTAATAAATGATCTTATTTGTTTGCTTTTTAAAAAAATATTTCAATTGAACCAGAATTAGAAAATAATGTAATGATTTTTGTAAAATATATCAACTTAGCTTAAGTCAGTTTTAGCTTATTTTACAGGCAGCTGTTTTCTTCCTTCTTTAATGAAAGGGTATGAATAAATATGAGCACAACTGTAGACTATATTCTAGACGTGTAACTTTTTTTTTTTTTTTTAGACATGTTTAGCTGAGCGCTGCACTTGCTGGCAACTGAAATTATAATCGGATTAAGTCAGACTGAAACATGAAGTGGCTGCGAAAACAATGGCGATGAAACGAAGACAATACAAACCCATCAGTGTTGTAACGTTGTGGTGGCTTGACTGTGGGGTACATGGCGTCTTTGGAGGCAGCAGCTCCCTCTCTGTGGAGCCAGACAGAGGGTGGGGGGCCCAGTGGGGGCCAGTAGCTGTCCTCACTCACGGAGCTCAGCAACACCTGTGCAAGCTTCCTTGCTGCAGACTAGGATGCAAACAGTGCATTTACAACTGCATTAACATAGAGAGTGAATCCTGATTAGATGGCCACAAATACTTCAGATATAAAAATCAAATAAAAATAAAGATAGTACCGTTATTTTTACTCATCAAACTAGAAATAATCAGATTAGATAAAAAGGCTGCAGATGTAAATCTATGACAAGACAAATGTTGTTTCCTGAGCTGCTCACCTTCCTGAAGCTCTGAGACCCTCGTGACTCCACCACCCTCAGCACTCTGCGCAACTGGTGTGCACCCTGTGCAAGATGACTAACACACAGCAGGGGCACATCAGCATGTTGCGAACATAAGACAAAAAGAATACACAGCAAGAAGAGGTTGAGAGACATGAAGGATATTAAAAAAGAGCAGAATATATCTAAATAAGAATAATATTAATATATCTAAATATCTAAAAGCATATTAATTATGAGAAAATCTACACTTGACACATTAGTGAAATAAATGGAAGCAGAAACTATTATGACAAAGATGATAAAACATAAAAATATAATATTTTCCCACATTTTTTATTCATATAAACTTTAGGGGTGGAACTTGATTTAAAAAAAAAAATCAAATTAGTTACAGGCTTTATAATAAATGTATCTAGTTTATTCAAGTTTTATTCGCATAACAATAGTTGCCCCAAATTATTTGCAAACATTAATTTACAGCAGCAAAAATTTGTTGCTTTTACATCGAGCCAATAGGAGCCCGCGGCAGTTCCCACAGCTCAGAGTAAACTATTCGTGTTTTACGTATTCAGCCACCATAAGTCTACGATAACGCCTGAAAAAGTCGCTAGATTTGTCCGCAGATACGTCTGCAAAAAAAGTCTGGCCTGAAAAATATATTGTGCTAAATATTGTGCAAAAAACCTTGTTAGCCAAGCTCCACCATGTGAGGAAATCCTGCAGGAACAAACGTTCCACGTTGTTTGAAATGCAAATAACAATAAATCTGCATTAATTTTTTTTTAAACAGGCATTAATTTTTCTATAATTAAAGAATCATAATAATGTGCTCACCCCATAATAATGTCTCACCTCTAATAAACATAAATACATATCATTCACACGTCTGATTCTGTTTCTGAACTTTTTATTTCAAAAGATTTTTGGGGAACTGTAAGAAGGTGGATGAGAGGAATCAAAAGACCCCAGACCAGATCTGGAAGCTGAGGAATCCCCCATCTGCACATGGTGGGGCGTTTTCCAAACCAGCTGAGTTAACCAGCAGCAAAATATGTATTTTTACACAAAATTGAGTTAAGAAATAATCAGTACAGCCATTTAATTTGCTGAATCCTCCACATATTAGCTGAATAAGTACTTGTTATGTGATTCTTGCCTATTTTAATTAAAGACCTTTTATTTCCGACCACTTTAAGTGGTCCAGACTTTTTTCCAGCCTGAACCTTCTTAGACAAACCATCTTCCTTCTTTTTCTTCATTTCCACCGTTCATTGATTGATTGCTGGTCATTTCTTTTAGTTAATATGTGTTCAAGAGAGAAACAAAATTGCACTCTTTTAAGATGAATTATAAATCCCAAAAAATGGCCTCATCATTATCAAACTAATGTTTAATTTGCAGTTTGAGAAAAGCATCTAAATGTTTGTGTTTGCCTTCACGTTCACGACCGTTTCCTTTGCTTTTTTATCTGACATTGATGCTTTATTATCATTAAAGGTGGAAATGTGTGTGTTTTCAGGTAGTCATCTACAAGTGCTCCTTTTTGTTCATCTAATGCAGCTTTCAGCATGAAACCTGAATACCACTCTCATCGCTTTCATCCCATCATGCAACAGCTTCTTTTAACCGACAGCTGTCTCGTTTGGACTTTTGTTTCCTGTCAGTCAACCAGCTCATCACTTTGAAATGCAGATTCATTTGCATTTTTAACTCTTTAATGCTGTACGTATCACACATTCTCATACCTGTCTTCTGCCGTCACCTTCTGCACTACAATTATATTGACAACTACACAGTAAACATAGGACATAAAAATAAGTATTTATTTTTATTCATATTTTTAAAGGGCAAAATAAAGACTTGAAAAGATTTTTTAAAAATTAAATTTCTCCTCATTTTTTCTTGGATCAGGCTTTGAAGAGTTAAACTTATAAAGGTTCTGTGCAAACATGCTAAACTACACATTGTTTCTTTCTTTTTTTTTTTTTTATTAAATATTCAGGAATACTTAAAGAATTCCTGAATACAGCAGGATAGGATGCATTCAGGAGTGTAGGATTTCATGCACTGCTTATGCTGAGTACAATTTTACTTTCATGTATACATGCAAACGACATTAAAATGAACAGTTTTCCAGTAGGGCTGCACAACATTGTTAAAACGTACGTTGAGCAGCAGGTAGTGAAGAAAGCAGATGCATCGTGGGAAACCAGAACCTTCCATAACCCTTTGAACAGCTTCCTTAACCTCCTGACTACCAGTAGTTCAATTTGTCCTCTGTGGAGGACCTTTGTAAACCTAAATATTTTTATCTCCCTGAATGCTACTGAACTAACATCTTTTTGTCTTTAAAGAGGACTTTTAGTGCTTTTAAATGGTACCTCATTTGTGTGTGGGGGGGAGGGCTTTGTGAACTTTCTTTCTCTCTTCAAGAAAAATGGCGTCCATTGCAACAAGCATGTTTTATGGGAAGAGCAAAAGTGCATAATACTTTTCTTTGTGCTGATTTTTACTTGAAATTTTGTAGTTATATTTTCATTGAATATCTTATAAACACATTAAATCGTTTCTTAGATAAATGTAACTATATTTTATTAGATCTAAGAATCAGAACCCCAAGACTGAGAACCAATAGACTGAGAAATACCTCTACGCCTCCTGCCGTAGCATTTCTAAATAGACTCAGATGGCTTTACTACTTTTATGCCTTTTTATTGAACAATTATCTTTTGAAGTGATTTTATTCTCTTCGTAGCGTCTTAGTGCCTTGTTTCCTGTCTCATTTCTATTTCTCTTTTTTTTCTCCTCTTGATCTTTTCTGCAGACAATCAGTTGACGTGAGTGACGGGATTTTATTGTGTGATGTTTGGAAAGACCAGTCTGTAACTCCAGTTTCTCCATTGAGGACAATGAGTTGCTAAACTGAAATTTAATTGATGAACAAAGAAAATATAAAGTTTTGCTTCAACTGGAGCATTGAATTTTAATAATTCCTGTGCTGTGTTTTACGCCTTTTCCATATTTACCTCAAAATATAAACCAAAACTAAAACTGTGAAGCTTACAGTATTATTGGGGTAACGATTTGCAGCAGACAAACAGATGAACTTAGACGTTTCTCTATGCTGACAACACTGACATCTGCTGGAACGACATAAAAAGTATCTCTGCTGCAAGATTTGGGCAAAAGCTTATTTTCACAGAACTTCTCAGAACAAACAACATTATAATGAAAGGAATGTAAAGCTCACCAGGAGGCAGACACTCACCCTCTTTGCAGCAGACAAAGGTAAGCGCTCTGCAGTGCAGCCTGCAGGAAGTAGCCCAGGTCCATATCCATTGCTGAATGGAGGTTGGTTTTGGTTGCTTTAGAATGAGGCGTTGTTACCACCTGCAAATACATTCACAACAAAGTATTGGTAACTTAAATATTATTGTTTTACCTTTTCCCTGCTGTTTTTGTTGATTATTTGTCTAAAAGGACTGAATGAACACAGATCATCTGTTTGTCAGTGTGTCAGATATAAGAGGATGTAGTCAGAGCTTAACCGTTTGGAAAACTGTAAAATTCACTCACTTAAGGTTAAAGTCAACGTTGGATGAAGAAATGTCTTATTTGAAATAAATTTTAAAATTATTAGATGGATAGCTCCTTAAGATAAAACATCTGGTTTTCAAGGCGGTCCAGTAAACATAATCACCAGCTACATTAGTATGTCCACCTTGTAACTACCAGGTTAAACCCCTTTTTCTTCCACAACTGCTTTAATTCTTGGTGTCATTGTTTAACAAGGTGAAGGAAACATTCCTCAGAGGTTTGGCTCCATGTTGACATGAAGCATCACACAGTTTATGCAGATCTATGATGAGAATCTCCCGTTCCACCACATCCCAAAGCTGCTCTGCTGGACTGAGCTCTGGTGGCTGTGGAGACCGTTGGAGGATGTTGAAGAAAGCAGATGGAGATGATGTGAGCTTTGTGACATGGTGCATCATCCTGCTGGAAGTTTCCATCAGAAGATGCTACACTGTGCTCATAAAGGGGTAAAACATGGTCAGCAGCAATACTCAGATAGGCTGTGATATTTTAAACCATGTTGGTGCCACGGGACCCAAAGTGGACCAAGAAAATATCCCCCACACCATTACACCACCAGCAGTAGTGTAAATGATGGAGCCACTGTCCTTTAGCTGGAAGTATCAGAGACTCTGGCGGTTGTTTTTCATGACATGTGTTACATTGATATTGTTTGTTAGCTGTTCTAACTGTGTTGAAGAGGGTTTTAATCTTAGTGGGATTTTCCTGGTTAAATAAAAGTTAAATAAATAAAATCAGTCTGAACTGTTGACAGAAGGCAGGAAGGGTCCATACAGGCGTCTACAATCCAGGTGCCATAAAGCAAAAATCTACCTGTGCATTTAGAGCCGGCTCATCTACCTGGCAGTGGAGCTGAGTTAATCCAGTTCAGCTGGTTTAGTGACTGGTTGGAGCAGCTGCTGGACAGGACTTTTACTTAATGGCACCTGGATTATACACCTCTGGGTTCATGATGTTTCCACCCAATATATCATCTGCATGAGGAGACTCATCAGACCAAGTGTCAACAGACCCTGAAAATAAACAAGAGATAAATTGATCAAATCTATACTTTTTGTGAAAATAAAAGTAGATGTGAAAACACCTTTAAAAAATAGTTTTCTTATTTATTGAAAATGTATTTAAATCGTCTATTTAAAATGAATTGCGTGAACACCTGCAATTATTTATTCATGTGATTGAATTTTCTTCCAAACAACAACTTGGTTACGTTGAAGGCTTTCAGACGAGGTTGTGCAGTAATTATAACCACGGCAACCGTCTGCTCTTTTCTTTGTCATTGCACACATGGAAGCACAAACCTTTCATGGGGAGAACGAGGAGCAAATATACTTAAATAAGAAATATAAACAGGCCAGTGGAAAGAAATGCTGAATTAACAACAAGCATGTCACACAAACAGGAACACACCTTTCTCCTGTAACAGCAGCTGGATGTCATACAAACACACACGTCACACACATTCTGTACATGTATGAATGGCACCTTATCAAGTTCCTGCAGGTAGGACAGAGCTGCATCACAGGCCCTGAGGAAACAGGTCAGACTCTCCTCCTCCCTCTCTAAAAGACGGATACGAGACACCGTAGACAGGGTCTGGTGGTCCAGAGACAGACCTGAAATGTGAGCAGAGACTCGTAAATTTTCATCCATTTCATCAAACCAGCGGGAAAAGTGTGAGGCTCAGGATGAAGACGAGCTGTAGGATTTACTGGAGGAGACTGCAGCTTTTTGTGTGGTTTGCAGCTAGTTAAGAGTAAGATAAAAAAAAAAAAAAAAAGATAAACAACCTAAATCCTGGAGAATTACTCCTTTGGGATGTTAGATGTTCAGGAGTGAGTTGTGGGATATTTAAGTTTTGGCTCCATATATGTGTTTGTTTTATTTAGGATCTGGAAGCATCCTCATATGGAAACAGGAAACAAACCGGCTCTCACTTCCTCCCCCTCACAGCTAAAGACCACTGACTCCCAAATGTCAGAGAAACCAAAACATCCAGCTGAAAATATCATTCTCAAAAGAAATGCCAGCATTTCTGCCAGCAGGGTGACAGAATTCAGACAGACCAAGACTTCTCGTAGGAGGTCGTGGTCTGGTTGGGACGCGTCTTCTGAGGATTTCACCATCTCAAGCGGCATGTCATCACCCTAAACCATGGCAATCATGGTTTAGGGTGATTTATCTCCAACAACTGCTGGATTAAAATGTTCAAGTCCTCCTAAAATGTTGTCTCTGGCGCCATCAACTACGTGTAGATTTCCTGTTTTTTTTATATTTGAATAAAAAGTGACAGAAAAAGAGAGGAAGTAAACAATCAGAGGGATCAGGAACTTTCCAGGGCCGTCAGAGGCCCGTGGGCAGAGCGCTACCTCAGGGCTCCGACGCTGCCGGGCCAAATCAAATGAGCAGACAGCTGCCAATTGTCAAGACTTCATCATCATCATCATCCTAATATCCACATCTGACTTCATTCCCACAGCTATACGGTACATATCACACAGAAAGAAACCACATGACGGGCAGCTTCACTGCCCACACCACCCCCCACCCCCCACCCGGGGTCTGTTTGCTCAAGGCGACTTCACAGCCCACTGTAAATATCATTTGGAGGGAAGAACAACAAACCACGGAAATCTAAATCAGACCATTATTGCAAGAAAATTCTTTTATGTTTCATAAGCATGAGGTCATGTCCGATTACCAGGAAACAGGGAGTGTAACGACATAATGATGATGATGATGATGATGATGAGTGAAACAAGATTATGGACTGCTTGAGTGTAATGTTCTGTAAATGTGATCTTTGGCTCTTCCTAATGCCTTCAGTCCGAGTGTCCATTTACACCAAAATACTTTAGATTTGTTAAACTAGAACGTTAAGAAGGATTTTTCAAAACAAGGCAATAACTAATGTGTGAACGCACCTCTAAAACCTTCCTTGTCACATGACTTGCAGGCCTTAAAACTGTGGGTTTTTTTTTTCTAAATCTGCTAAGAGACAGCAGATGTGGGATGATTCCTGTTTAAATCATAGTTAGCAACACGACGCAGCAGTTTGTCTGCATGTGACCAATGATGCAGGTTGTATCTTCTCTTTTCTCCCCTCAGCCTCCGACTGTCATCCACAAGCTGAGGTCAAGACTCAGATAAAAACATCGAGCCGTCACTGACAGAACTATCACGCTGATGTTTTCCAGACATGTTCCATTTATTTTCATAGACTGGATTTCATCAGCTTTCCACCCCCCGTCCATCTCGACTCCCAATCCCCATACAAGGTCATTTAGATCTTAGGGCCGTGATAAGTCCCAGCAAAGGGATGAGGAGCTTAGTTCTGCCCCGTTCTGTTTGAAATTACATCAATAGGTAACTCATCCTCCAGCTGAGATACTGTTTCTATATTTAGCACATATTTTTGTATAGGAACAACAAATAATGGGATGTAAGACCACAGAATGGTTTCCTGCTCTCTAAACGTTACTAAAAGACAGATAAAAGTTCTTCCATAAAACTTCTTCTTACAACTTGCAAATCACTTTGAGAGAAAGATGGATTGTAAAACTGTCGCTTGTCCTGTTGGTGAGACAGCTACCAGACAAGACGGCCTGGTAACGACCACTCCGTTTCTGTATGGCCGCCATCTGAGCGTGCTCCACACTGCCAGCTGTAAACTGGACTAGTTTTTGGTAAAGGTTGAACTCTGCCAGGGCTGCTCTTTGTCACCAATTTTATTGATAACTTTTAAAGAAAGAATTTCTAAGCACAGTTGAGGAGATCTAGTTTAAGGTCCTCAACATGGGTCTTTAGGCCTGTGATGGACTGGTGACTTGTCCAGGGTGTACCCTGCCTCTCGACCAATGATTCATGGAATAGGCTCTGGCTTTCAGCGATCCTTAATTGGACTGAGCGGTTAGGAAAAAGACTGAATGAATGAATAAACATGGGTCTCTCCTTTTTGTAAAAGAAGAGATCCTGTTTGCTACAACTCTCAGTGAAGTGGTTTACTGTCGAGCGTGAAGCAGCTGAGATGAGATGAGGACGAGCACCAGGATCCAGGGTAGGGAAAAGGTTGAATGTCTATTCCAGGTCGGGAATGAGATCCTGCTCCGAACTGAGAAGTTCAAGTATCTTGGGGTCTTTATCAGTGGAAATAAGGGAGCAGGAGATTGACAGGAGAATCAGTGCAGCATCCACACTGATGTGGACTCAGTCAGTTGTGGTGAAGAAGGAGCTGAGCTGAAAGGTGAAGCTCTCAGTTCAGCAGCTGATCTGTGCTCCTACCTTCACTAGTGGTCACAAGATGTGGGTAGTGACAGAAAGACCAAAACCAAAAACACAGGCGGTGAAATGACTTTTCTCTGCAGAACGTCTGGACTGTCCCTTTGATAGGCAGCGAGAAGCTCGGTCCTCCAGGAGGGGCTCAGAGCAGTCGCAGAGCTCCCTCGCATTAAGAGGAGCCGCATGAGGCGGCTCGGGCATCTGGTCAGGATTCTTCCTGGATGGAGGTGTTCACACATCCTACCGGGAAGAGACCTTGGGGAAGAACCAGGCCACCCTGGAGGGACTACATCTCTCGGTTGTCAGAGGAACACCTTGAGATTCCCTCCGATTAGCTGGAAGAAGCAGCCAGGGAGAGGAAAGTCTGGGCTTCTCTGCTGCTGCTGCTGCTGCTGCTGCTGCTGCTGCTGCTGCTGCTGCTGCAACCCGACCCCAATAAGCAACAAGAAAATGGATGGATGGATTAATGGATGGATGGATGAATGGATGGATGGATGGAAGGACAGATGGATGGATGAATGGATGGATAGTTGGGTGGATGGATGGATGGATGAATGAATGGATGAATGGATGGATGGATGGATGGATGGATGGATGAATGAATGGATGAATGGATGGATGGATGGATGGATGGATGGATGGATGGATGGATGAATGGATGGATGATGGATGGATGGATGGATGGATGAATGAATGGATGAATGGATGGATGGATGATGGATGGATGGATGGATGAATGGATGGATGGATGATGGATGGATGGATGGATGGATGGATGGAAGGACAGATGGATGGATGAATGGATGGATGGTTGGGTGGATGAATGGATGGATGGATGGATGGATGGATGGATGGAAGGACAGATGGATGGATGAATGGATGGATGGTTGGGTGGATGGATGGATGAATGGATGGATGGATGAATGGATGGATGGATGGATGGATGGATGGATGGATGGATGGATGGATGGAAGGACAGATGGATGGATGAATGGATGGATGGTTGGGTGGATGGATGGATGAATGGATGGATGGATGAATGAATGGATGGATGATGGATGGATGGATGGATGGATGAATGAATGGATGAATGGATGATGGATGGATGGATGGATGGATGGAAGGACAGATGGATGGATGAATGGATGGATGGTTGGGTGGATGGATGGATGGATGGATGGATGGAAGGACAGATGGATGGATGAATGGATGGATGGTTGGGTGGATGGATGGATGAATGGATGGATGGATGGATGAATGAATGGATGAATGGATGGATGGATGGCAGCTTTTTTATTCAGTGTTATTAATGCAGCTTCTTCTGCTTGCTTCACATTTAGAGCTCATTAAATCTTTGTTTTTACTGCTTCCCACCTCTTCTGCTGAAAAGAAATAAAAAAAAAAGAATAAAATCTGAGTTTATACGAAGTCTAATGTGGATTAATGATGTTCTTTTGGATCTAAGTTGGGTTTTACTACCAACAGCTGGAGTGACCAGAGTGATGAGAAACCTCCCAGAAAAGCCTCAGATTTAATCGTCATTCTTGACATTTCCCATGAACTCTGTTACTCGTTGACTTTGCTCATTTGTCCCTTTGTTGGACTTTCTGCTTTTCATCAAAAGATCTCTCTCTGCTCTGATAAAAGTTTTTAAAAAGATTGGTTTTTTTTTTTTTTACAGTACAGCAATATCAACAACAGGTACAAAGAAGCTCATACCACTGCAAAACCACTGAGCTTCTCTATTATTTGCCAACGAAAACAGTGTAAATAAATGTCTATAAGAGAGATAGATACTCTATTGATCCAGAGGGAAATTCACTTCTTTGAAAACTGTACATGAATAATGTACATTTATATTGTTTCATCCAATCTGATGTATGTCTAAAGGATGTCCTGTACCGTGAAGGCTAAATTATTCTGGTTTTACCACCTGAGAAACACCAACACAACTTGTGACAGTAACCTTTAATGACGAATGCCTCAGCCAGTAAGCGGAGGTGGTAGGTAGGCTGGTCGTCCTGCGTCAGCTCCTCCAGTCCCACCCTGGCACACATTCCCTGGGCATCTCTGTAGCGGCCCTGAATGTAGTGCACCTTGGCCATGAGCAGCAGGGCTTCATTCAAGTACCTAGGCTGCAAAACCAAATGAAAGAAATGGTTGGAAATGTGTGGGAAGAGGTTTATGTGATCATTCATGTAGTTCATTTTGGACTTTTAAGGTTAAAAAAAACTGTTTCAGACAAGATGAAAGGAATGGTTTGAGAAAGTCGAGGCTGGACTTACTGTGAGACGGCCTCGGCTCAGGACGGTGTTGATGTAGCCTTTGGCCTTGGAAAGTCTGGGCTGAGTCCTGTCCATCAAAGGTGTGGAGCTCCGTAACTGATCCATGTTTTCCTGTATGCACTCCTCCAGCAGGGCTTCGGCCATCAGCAGCGTCCCGTAATCATCTAGAGGGGATGGGAAATGTTACGTTTCTTGGAGTTGGTCTCAGCTCGGGGTCACAAGTCATTTCCTTCTGGAGCCAAAGCAAACCTCTGCCAGTCTTTTAAAAGCAGCACCGACTCAGAGAAAGCCTCCCAAAATTGTCCAAAAGTCCATTTCAAAGCTATAGTTTCCATTTCTCTCATTCCTTCCCGTAAACCCTTTAAAGCCACGAGCATGCGATAAGCACTCCAAAGCACCTTCGCTGTTAAACTTCGCTGTGTTAAACTTAACACACGTGCAATAAGAACTCCACACTGACTGGGTTGATGGGAAACCAGCAGCTCCCAAACTTTTTCTACAGGCTTCCCTTTTCATCGACCCCAATAATGTCAAGTCCTGATGCTTACACAGAAACATATAAAGAACTGCGCCATGACAGAGTCATTAGTCTATCGCAGGGATCCTCAATCCTGGTCCTCAAGGGCCCCACGGTTTGGGAACGACTGGTGTAAACACATTCACTCCTGAGTAAAGACTTTGTGTTAGTGTTTCAGTGAGTGTGTGTGTTTTCGTGCCAACTCTTTGATCTGTGTTTAGATCCTGATATGCTCGAGATGTTTACTGGTTGTTTTTATCAGCACATTGAAGGCTGAACCATCTGAGGGGGGAAGGTGGAGGATAAACAGGGGGTCCTGTTAATGCTTTCAAACAGGCTGGAGCCTAAACTGAGGAAAAAACCAATCCTGGAATGAAAGTTACATCAGTGAGATGAAAATATTCATGTTTTAATACGAGACTGATTCTTTAAGACTGCAAAAATAATAATAAGAAGAATACTGAAGCAATACAGAGATAAACGTCAGACTGCTTCCAGAGTGAGAAAAAAAACACAGTGATCCACAAACAAATAAAACTGTTTTGGCTCATTCTGTCTGTTTGTATTATGGTTAGTTTCAATACAAATGATATAAACAGCTGTTTTATTATCTTTATTTATTACCTTTCTAACCACCAGGACAACATTTGACATACTGATTTCATTAAAAGTATGTCTTTAACATGCACTCTAGTACAGACATGGTAGCAGGCCGCCATCTTTGTTTCAGAGCGTGGTCTCTCAAATGAGACTGCACACATCCCAGGGTGTTTTTTAAAATAGCAAAAACAATTACAATGCAAAACATAATAATCATTTGATAAATAGAATGAAATATAAGCTTTTAAACCAATGTTTATACTCAGTTTTCAGTTTAATTCATGTAACAAGCAGGCTGCCTCCATGTCAGGATTTCTGGAGGTCTTCTGGGATAAAAGCAGCTGTTTTTGATCTGTCTTTCATGTCCTCTCCACCCCAACCAGTCCAGGCAGATGGCTGCCCTCCCTGAGCCGGGAGGTTTTCTTCCTGATAAAAGGGAGTTTTTTCCTTCCCACTGTCGCCGCATGCATGCTCAGGATGGGGGATTGGATCGAAGTCAAGATTCACTGGAATCTGTTGGTTTCCCTTATCGAGGCTATTTATTATGAACTGGCTTAAATTGATGCATCTGTAGATGACTTTGTTGCGAAGTGGCGCTATCAAAATAAAGCTGAATTGAATTTCTTACACAATCTGACTTAACATCTGCCACTTGCATTCTGGTTGAAGCACAGCAATCAGCGATGCTACTTCAAACTAGGAGTCATGAACCAGTTATTATTAGGAGGAAGTTAGCTGAAATCATGTCAACACAGGGTGTAAAATGAAAAGTTTCTGCCATGGAGGCTTCCTGTGTGTTGCTGTTTGCTCAGGACAAAAAAGCTTCACCATCACTGCAGAAGACCTGCTGCTTCTGGCAAAGACGCCGCTGGACACAAACGCAGCAGAAAAACCCAAATCTGCGTCTTGATGACACCATTTGCTGCAGGACGGAAAAAAAGGCAGGAGACGTTGTTGGACGAGTTTTAGGAAAACCTGGAGCATCATTTTCACTGCAGCTGGATAAATCTGCAGCTGGATGAGTGCAGAGTCAAATTGTTTTAATTAAATACATACTATCTTTAAATATTAATCAGTTAATCAGAGTTGTAGAGCCACGTAGAGGAATTACCTCCTGCGGAGGTCAGGTGAGCATACAGTGAGTGTCCAGTACTCAGACAGCATCTTCCTCTCTGACTCCATCGTAACACCATCCAGTTCCAACCCCCCCCCATGCTGCTGGGCTCATGGATCAGGTTATTGACCCTGCATCGTGTGCCCCCAGCATGCATTAACACAGACGGTATAGATGGTGTTAGGTATGCATCGATAATGATACCAGTATTCAAGTATCAGTTCAGATACTATGAGCATGTTGTACTGGGTATCCATAAAAGTGTTCTCATACCTGATTCATATGTAAAAATAAATAAATGAACAAACAAACAAATAGATAAATAAATAGGACATCAAATTTAACGTGTAATGAGTTAGTCCTTCAAAGGCTTTAGCGCATAACCAACAAAGTTATCCCTCGTTCTGTATTAAAAACACATATTCGGCATTATCTCTGCGAGATATGTTTGTTTTGAGCTTGTAAATCTTACTAAAACTAACTTTATCCTCCTTATTTATAAAGTTTCTGACAGTTTTTACAACTGACCACTCAGTTGTCGCATCTGGCTTTCTGGTCCACCCTTCTGACCAGTGAACTGTTATGGGATTCATTAGGTCAGGTATTGGTGTTGGTACAACAAGCAAGCCTACTCAAAATGTAAGTACTTGTACTCGGTGACATCGTGCATCCCTGAATGATGCTGGTCTAGTCCAGTTTATGATCAATATGTGCAAGATACCTGCTTCCCTCCATCGTCTCCACATCGAGCGCCTCAGTGGGAAACAGAAAAGCTTCTGTTTCAAAGTTGTCATTATGCTTTGTATTTTGTTTTTGCTGCCATCATCTGACCAAAACATGAAACTACAGGCCAGGATGAATAAAACAAAAATAAATACATTTCTTATCATTTCCTAAGACAACTTATAGCTTCTATTTTTGTATCTTTTATTTTATTATCTGTTGCTGTTAACATGCAGCTGAAGAAAGGAGTGTATGCAGTACAATGGAAACTCTGCAGGATACCTTACCTAGTGGCAAAATATAGTCCAATAAAAACAAACCAATAAAGTTTCTTAATATTCAAGTATCATTAAATCTTCCTGCTTCACTACATAAAGAAGACATCCAGAGGAAAGCTGAAACAAGGGACATAGTGTGTGAAAGCAGCACACACGTCAATGTTTTTTTTAGTTTTACACTGAAGTGGTTTGATTTAACGTCTATAGAGCTCCTTTATCTCTAATCTGCAATCAGATCACCTGATGCAGTATAAGATCAGCTACTGTCATCCACATGGTAACGCCACATTAATTTAACACTTGACTGCACGTGCAGGCGAGAACGAACAGCTGGTTTCCAGAATAACAGCAAACTGCAGCAGTCAGGTCACTTGAACCCATATTTACTCTGGGAAGGTGAAGGGTGGAGGCGGGTGCATTAGTGACTTGCTAAAGTAATGCCTTATGAGGCATAGAATGATAAGTGTGTTTGCATTTCTTTGAGCGCATATGCAGAGTGGAATGATTTCCGGTGTAACGTCAGGGAATCAGCAGGACTGCTGGAAAAGTCATGGTACTGCTACACTTTCTTTCACTTCTATGATTTAAGGACATGGTGACAACTCGTCTGGTCTTTAGCATGTCCGAAAGTAAGTAGACAACTTCAGATGAGTGACAAGGTGGTGTATTATAAGTCTAAAGGTAAGCCAGTACATGAACAACAGTACAACACATCATCTGTCAGCGTATAAAACTGATCATAGCAGCGGTTCATGTCACTGCTTCTTGTCTGATGATTTCAGCCCCATGTGGGGGACTTTTGGTCCAGTCCCATTTACAGTGTCGCTTCATTTCACAGAGATTTGTTGTATTTCAACACCTTTTTCAGTGTTTGCTGCTGTGTTTGGGATGATTGTCCTGCTGCATGAGACAAGTCCAGCCAAGCTTTAGCTGTCGTTCTGATGGCTTTGCATGTGACGCTACAGCAGGGGGGGGGGGGGGGGGGGGGGACCTTGACCCTCTCTCTGACAGGTTTCAATGTCTCCCTGTTCCAACACACCAGATTGAAACTGATGAATCAATGTGTGGATCTTGATAAACTGTTGATTTGACTCAGGGGTGATGGAGCAGGGATACATGGAAAACCTGCGGGACTCCGGGCCTCTAGGACCAGGGTTCCCCACCCCTGACTGACTCGAATACTGAAAGGTTCTGCGACTCCAAAACAAGCCCAGATCAGCTGGTTTGAAGCGTTTGTGTTTGTATGTTGTGTTGTTTTCCTCTAAACACGCTGCTGTGCTTTTCTGCAAACGTTCTCCACTTTGCTCTCATCCGTCTAAAGAACATCTTCTGTAGTTCAGCTTTTCAAACCTGATCCAGGCTGTCATGTTCTGTTCGGAGAGCAGAAACCAGCAAGCCTTTCAAACAATCAGCGCTTTCTATTTATACTGTCATGAACTTTAACATTTAACATGCTAACAGAGACATGGAGAGTCTGAGCTGTAGCTCTGCTGTTTTTTCAGCAGTTTCTCTGCTCAGTCTCACTTTCTGGCATGTCAACTTAATTCTATATTATCTTTTAGGAATGGCCTTACAACCTTTCTCAAACTGATGGGCAGCACGTCCTGCTTTTCTAAGATCATTTCTGATGTCTTCCCTCCTGGGCATTGTGTAAAGTTTTACCAGCAAAAAAGACAAAACTTCTACTTTCATAGAGGTGATCTCATTTGCTGTTTGTTTTCCCCACAATTTCTGCATTTTTGGTTTGATTCGGTCCCTGATTTTGAAATTCAGAAGAACATGAGTGAAGAACAAGGCGAGCGGTACTGCAGAGAGTTAAAATA
This sequence comes from Telmatherina bonti, assembly GCF_933228915.1. Lineage (NCBI taxonomy): Eukaryota > Metazoa > Chordata > Actinopteri > Atheriniformes > Telmatherinidae > Telmatherina > Telmatherina bonti. Next base: position 16,155,428 of record NC_136629.1, read on the forward strand.
TTGTTTGGACAAAATACTTTCTCTTTTTTTTTTTTTTTTTTAAAGCTCTACAGCTCTGAAAATACCAACAAAAACAGTAGAAATGATCAGACTTATGCAAAACTTTCTTTTTCACCTGACTGCAGCAGGTGCTACTGTCTGTTCTGCATCTTGGCGGTAACACAACACTTTTGACCGTGCATGCACACGTTCATTGTTTACTGTAAACTTCAGGAGTGGAAATTTACTGTTTGACAACATAAAGTGGCCTGATCTGCTGTGGAAAATGTCAGTCATTTGACAGAGTTTTTTTGTGTGGACTAGATCTGTTCAAAGAACCTTCAACTACAGGAAGTCAGTCTAACTTGTTGGGAGTCCAAGGTCCAACTAGTGTACAGCATGATCTCTGCACTGTAAGAAATATCCACCCTGGAGAAAAGAAAATTAGATTCTCACTTAGTCTTTTTTTTTCTAACTAATTATCTATCAAGCTTTATTTGCAGCTCTGTGTTTCACAACAAATCTTCCTTTTTTCCCCCAAAACAAATGACTAATTTTTAACCTGATTAAAGCGTTAAAAAAAAAAAGAAGCAAATCCACTTTTTTTTCTGGAAACAACTTTCTGAAACTTCCCGTGTTAAGGAGTGTGTAAACAAGCTTGTAGCGGACATCCCATAAACTGTCAACCTGACCGTGGACACGTTTGGCTTTGTTATGGCTGACTGAACAGTTTGTAGATCACAGAGCAGTAAAAACAAGAAAGAAAGGCAGCATCTAGGAAAAGAAAGGAAACTGCTAAACTCTGAATCGTCCAGATGTAAACTGCTGTCACTCACCGTCCTCGTGGATCCGCGCCGCCTGCATCTGTTCGACCATCGCCAGAATCTTTCCCCACTGACACTCAGCCCGGTACCGCTCCAGCTCCGCTTCCAGCCGCAGCTGGGTGAAGGAGACCCGGGAAGCCATGGCCGCTCTGTCCCGGTGATGGTGACTGTACTCCCCGGACACAATGGGAGTAACTGCGGACTACCGGGAGAAATAAATGTGTGATCTTTGACTGGGCAGGGTGGGTGGGAGGGTGGGTCATCCCTGGACAGGCTAAGAAAACCATTAACGCAAAACCAGTGCAAGTTCCAGACATGACCAACATTTTTAGTTGCCTAATTATTGTTACAAATGATTTATCTTATTTTTGCATATTCAAAGCAAACCGCATTTTTACGCTTGTGCGTGATTTCTTTAAATTTTCTTTTTTTTAAGGATTTACAGCCGTGTGGGAGTTGTTCCTTCAAACTCATGTCCTTAATCTTTCTCTGTTAACACTAACTGGATCAGGTAGGGGCTTAAGAAGCAGCGATGCAAACAAGGCTGCAGCAAAATGTGCAACACAACTAAAGCTGCAAGGTGCGTTTAAAGAGCTGCAAAATTCTCATACGGTTGCACTTCTTTTCATTTCGTACAATAAATGGGTTTATTAAAGAAGGAAAAACAGTAATAAACCTGTTTTGCAGTAGTTTTGGAAGGCTTTGTCTTTGATCTGGGTTCTAAACCCAATGCTAACCATTTGGCTCTGTTACAAACAAGTACATCTGCTAGTTTCTGCTCGATGCCATTTAATTGAACTTTAACTGGGATAGCTGGAAGAAATAAATGTGTAATACTTTTTTAAAAATTCCAGTAATAATCTAATCAAGGAGCTGAACTTGGCGAGAAAATATAAGCTAATGGAAAAGCTGGGGGAGGGTCACTTAAACCCACTAGCAGTAAAACAAAAACATAATTTTACTAATTAAACCACAACACAGGGAGTAAATACAGCTGGGGAAAGGGGAAAGAGGGGGGGTGTCATTAGTAATTTACTACTGTGACTACTTCAGCTATTTTATGACATTAAAGAAAAAAAACCTCAAGCCTCTTAAAAAGAGATTTGGCAGCGTCATTTTCTCTCTGGAAAGCTGACATCTGCTCGACATGAAAGGCGCCTGTCCGCTCCCCACTACACCGCGCGTCCCTGCACGAGCTGGTGAACCTGACAGAGCAGCGCGAGCTGAGCGGCTGCTTCTCTCCCTGCTGACGTCAACAAACAGGCGTCGCAAAGTTTTCCGACTGTGCGCAGATAGTTCACCTTGTTTAGCGCTTTTGTTTCAATGAAATGTGCAAATTTTCATAAATACACAAATATGTTCGTTAACTGACATAAACATTTCCATCTGTCAATTACGCGATTTGCTTTAGAGACTTTACGGTTTAAGTGGATTTTTACATGATGTAAGAAAAGAAAAAGTTGGTTTCTTTATTATTTCCAATAATATGCTGGAACAACCAACTACTGAGTGGACTCACACCGTGCCTAAATATCACATCCCATCTAAAGTGGCTTAAATGAATGATAATTAATTAGTCGTTATTACAAAAAGAGGATGTTAGTGGAGGGAATTCTCTCGCTTTAGTTGTTTCATCTTTGATTATTTCAACCAATCACAATGAGCTGTCGTGTCCAAGACTAGCTACGGCAAGCCAGCGGGTCTGAAAAGGTTCTGCTCTGTTTGTTCATTGCTAGCAACGAAGTGCGGGGAAAACGCAACAGTTTGGGACGAAGATACAGAATAATTAAAGGTTTGTACTGCATTACTATTTACTGATATCAGAAAATATTTTGTCTTAAGTTGACAGGTCTTGCATTGAACTAACTTGTCACTTCAACGCTGTTATGAAATTAATAATCGCGTTAGCAAGTTTTTTATTAGCTAACCTCAGTGCGTGTTGTCACTTGTTTACAGCATTTAAATTGAAAACAACATTTCCTAAAAATGATAATGAAACATGTACGTCTAAAGATTAATGTGTTATTAGCGCTTCATGTTTATGTATTTGTCTGTCTTTAGTGTGCAGATTATCTCCCAACATTGACTTTAACATATGTTGCACAGGTGAGACACATGTTAAAGTCTTTGATTTGTCATTGTGGACAAATGTTAAATTTTTATTATGAAAAAGTCACCGTTGGATAATAGTCACCTGTCAAAATGATGAAACAAATGTTGGAAAGACATTTGTAGAAAATGCATAGGTTTATTTGCATCGCTTTAATGTGTTGTAAAGTGGATGAAAACTAAAGTAACACAGAAAACACAGTTAAAACAAGTGGTTTTCATATATATATATATATATATATATATATATATATATATATATATATACATACACACACACAGTGTATATAAAATTAGGGGTGGGAAAATCACATCGAAAATCGGGATTTTTTTGCTTCACAATTTTAAAATAAATTTTTTGTTGATTTTTTTTTTTTCCAAATAAAAATATTTCATTAAAAAAAAAAATGTTGTCATTTTTATTGTTTTCATTGATCTTTTTATTGTCTTCTTGGGCATTATAGGAGCAAAATGATGTTCTGGCTACTGGGTTGTTTTTTCCTAATTGAAATAAATTTTTTAAAAAAATGACGTATTTATTTATTTTGTTTTTAATCTACAAAAATCAGCATTTTTCGAAGAATTGTGAGAACCGCAATTTAAATCGAATCGACACCCAAAAAATCGGAATCAAGTCGAATCGGGACAAAGGCATATCGTCACAGCCCAAATATATACACACATATATATTTATATAAAATCTTTGTTTCTTTTCTTATTTTTCTGTCTCAATGTCTTTTGCTTTCAGTCTGCAGAATGAGGAGTTGGTGGTGTCGTGTCCCATGTTGGAGTCTGCTCCATCTCCTGTCCTTCATGCTGTGCATCCACTCTCATGTGGTTGCAGCACATCAGGAGCAGCAGCCGCCGCCTGTCATTGGAGGCGCTGCTCACGTATCCCACCATGGCCGACTGGACAAAAACATGGTGCAGGACAAAGAGTGAGCCACGTCTTTACTAATACGATTCAGGACTTTGTGAACTCTGACCACAACCACAAAAAGTGTTTGCCGTTTGTGTATTCAAAGGGTTTGTTTGCTTTTCTTCTTTCTTTGCTGTTAGTCACATCATGGAGCATTTGGACGGAGTGATAGACAAGCCGGAGTCGGACATGACACCTCAGGAGCTGCAGCTGCATTACTTCAAGATGCACGATTATGATGGAAACAACCTGCTGGACGGCCTGGAGCTAGCAACAGCGATATCACACGTACACAGAGAAGTAAGTAAAGTGTGCGCAAGTATGTTTGCATTGGTCCTGAATTCTGTTTATCAAACATTTTGTTTTCTTTCTGCAGGAAAGAGGAGCGAACACCCAGCCAATGAGAGAGGAAGAGCTTATTGCGCTGATCGACGACGTTCTGAGAGACGATGACAAAAACAATGATGGATACATTGATTATGCAGAGTTTGCCAAGTCACTGGAGTAAAGTGCCTTCCGGCGTCTTCATGTCCATGAAAACAGAGAGGACTCAGCAAAGTAGAATAGAGGGGGCCACAAGAGAGCGTTTATGGACCCGAACTGCTAGGCTTTAATGGACTCATCTTTATTTTCTGTCACAAGCGAACAATCAGGGGAACTTTTAATTTCTAAAGCTTGTGATAATTGAGACAAGCTGATAGGAGCACAACTGATTAAAACAAAACAAAAACATGGAATACAAAATGCTCATAGTTTGACTGTGTGTGTGTGTGTGTGTGTGTGTGTGTGTGTGTGTGTGTGTGAGCACTTCAGAGATCTTTTTGTTTTGTACGTCCTCTGGTTTGTAAATTCCTTTAAATAATGTAATTTTTAAGGGGTCAGCTTCACCAAATTGCTTTTTTCTTTTTTTTTTTGCAGGCTTAATCTTTTTATCATGTTGTAATGTTGGCAGACTTTCTGCTCCGTTTGTTAGCCAAACAGAAGCAGCGTCCTTTCTTTTTCCATTAAAGTGAGAAATTCTGCATCCCGATTGGCTGATTGTAAAACGAAGCACTTTTAGTCATCAGCTCTGATGTTTGGTGACGCTTTCACAGCAGTTTGGTCGAATGACTTCTTTAAGAGGTCGTATTCACTCAGCGTGCTCTTGTAGCATTTGACAGAATGTCGTCACATTAAATGGAAAAGTTTCCGGTAAAACACAGACAGTAACACACATCGGCTGTTTGAAACTCAGCATAGTGGACCAAATCATTCCTCTGGGACTCAACTTCATTCGCTGTTTGTTGGAAGCATCGCGACACAAAACAGGAGTCGACTTCATCAGACAGAAGTTACATTCGCATATCTTCTCAGTAGCGTGAGGCTTCGTGCTCCCCCCTCCCCCCCACCCCCGAGGCAACTTTATGCTTCATTATTGTTTTAAAACACTGAGCCAGTTATTGTTGACTGTATTTGGTCAGCCAGAAAATACTTGACTGAAATCTGTTTCCACAGAGGGAATGTAAAGCAGAGCGGCGCTCAGCTCGCAGAATAAGCTAGACTGAAAGCACACAGGCTGATCACTTGAACGCAACACGTCTGCTACAGATGTTCAGCTGCCTTTTAAACATACAGATCCATCAGGTCAGATTAGATATTTTCATATGGATGAACTTTATTTTTGCCATTCAGTGTTGAATTTTCAATCATTTCAGTTCTTTGAGATGTTAACGCGTTGCAGCAGACACTACGCTGGAGTGTTGATGGAGGATAAAAAAAAATGTGACGTGATGTCTCTTGCTTTTGAGGTAAATGGTGTATGTTTCCTCTTTATTAAAGTTGTGAAATCAGACTGAGAAGCTGTGGTCTTTGAAGCTCTTTCAACCTGAAACGTTAAAGCTAAAGATATTGCAGTCTATTTTGTGTGTGTGTGTGTGTGTGTGTACTTGTATTGATCATGTTGTGAGAACATAAATGTCTTTTAAGCTGTCACATCATCAGAATTCTTCCTAAAAGGCTAAAGATGATTCTTCTGCCGCCTTATGTACATCTGCTTGATTTATTAATATAAATAACTAATCAGCCAATCACATGGCAGCATTTATTCATTCATTTTCCTGAAAGTTTAGCCCAGTTACAGGTTTTGGGGAAGATGGAGCCTATCCCAGCAAACATTAAGTGAGGCAGGATACACTGGACGGGTTACCAGTCCATCACAGAAGGACAAACGATTCACGCCTACAATCATTCCTAGGGAGAACTTGAAGGGATGAATGAACATAACGTGGCTGGACAGTTTGAGGAAGCCAGAGTAGCCATAGAAACCCCCTACATAGACCGGGAGAATATGCAAACTCCAACTCCACAGGAAGGCCACTGTTGCCCACCAAGCCGAGGCTTGTTGTGAGGCTGCAGCGCTAACCATACGCCAGCAACTCAGGACGACTTGTTGAAGTTCAACCTGAGGATCAGAGTGAGGATACAAAGAGGAATTCAAGTGGATGAACGTAGCATCGTTGTTGTTCTGAGTACTTCAGAAACGGCTGGTCACGCACAACCATCTCTAGAGTTTCCTGAAAACAGAAAACGACCAGTAAGCAGCAGTTTTCTGGACAAAAATGTTTTGTTGATGTCAGAGGAGAATGGGGAGACTGGTTGGAGATGATAGAAAGATAACATGAAGTCATCAAACTACTGGTTCCAGTCAAGATTTGTAGAGTAACATCTTTAAACACAACATATTAAGTCCAAAAGCAGATGGTCTACAGCAACAAAAGACCACACTAAGTGCCGCTCAATTATTTTCCATTTTTGACAACAAAAAAACTTGTCACGCATCTTGAGGACGATAGTTTCCCTAACCCCCCCCCCCCCCCACATACATTCTCTTCCACTCTCTTCCTTTATATTCAGGATGTAAATGTTAATACACTTAAGAACAATTTATCAAAGTTTAAATATATATATATATATATATATATATATATATATATATATATATATATATGTATATGTATGTATATATATATATATATATATATATATACATACATATACATATATATATATATATATATATATATATATATATGCTGCTCTGGTTCTGGAGCCGCAGCCTCCAGTGCTGCAGACATCCTCCCATCATCAGGGCCTCGGCTCATGACTGGAGAATTTGGAAGTATCTTATCATCTTAATTGTTAGGTAGTTATTTTGCTTTGTGCCAAACTGAATGCAGATTTTGACTAATAACTGTCTCTACTTTATCACTTTTCAACCAGTTTTAGCTCATTGATGATAGTTTTAAGCACTTACGTGTTCTTTTTTTTTTTCTCTCTCTCTTTTTTTTTTTTTTTACTCTTCCCGGGAATCTTTGTGCGACCTGGCCTTGAACAACTAATGAAAACTAGCCTTTTGACTAAATCTTAGTCAGTGGTTACAGAGGTGTGCTCGGGTTTGGATGACCCCAGTTCAGTTCCTGGTGCCAGTAAAGGTAAACCTCTGAGCAAGGCTCTTAACTGCTTCTCAGAAACATGAAAAGTAAATCTAGTAAATCCACTGAGCTGCAAACCTGTGGAGCAAAAATGGATGAATATGAACAAATGAAGAGAAAGACACTTATTCAATCTAAAGAGAAATTCTTTTTGAATGATCCTATAAAATACAAACTGATACAAATGAAACTAACAGAGCCGAAACATGAAACATGCTGGATTCATCTCGTCCAGGAGGATCTAAGAATAAATTGACTTTTCTGTTTTTAATTTCGTTTGCACAAACTAAAAAGCAAACCTTCATCTGCAGTCCTTACTGAAAACATGAAAACCCATCAGGATAAGACTAACTCGCTTTTCTCCTCTGCATGTCATCGTTGTGTTGGACCTTAGCTCCAGGGTGAAGCCGGCTCCAGAGGCTGCATGGAGGCCAGGGAGAACATTGGCGGGGCGAGGTTGCTCCTCAGCGGGCCGTACCAGTCGTCATGCTGCCGCTGGGAGGGCGGCTGTGGGGGGACGCTGGGGCAGGGGCACCGGCTGACTGGGCCTGGGTGGCGGGAGTATGGCCCAGAGGGAAGCATGGGGGAGAGGCGGGGGATGTGAGGCAGGGGCTGGGGGTAGAACTGTCGGGCCATGGCGTGCGGCTGGACGTGGACCCCTCCCAGCAGGCGGCCCGGCATCACACCAACTGCGAGAACTTTCTGGGAAGCCCGCTCCTGTTTGCGCTGTTTGGCTCTTCTGTTCTGAAACCAGACCTGAAAGATGCTCCGAAATCAGTCACTAGAAAACAAAGCTGAGAGAAGTTTAACCTGAATCCGTCCTACCTGTATGCGAGCCTCGTTGAGTTTAGTGATGCGAGCCAGCTCCTCCCTGTAGTAGATGTCTGGATACTGATTCTGCCCAAACGCCACCTCCAGCTGCTCCAGCTGCTTGTGGCTGAAGGTGGTGCGGTGGCGTCTCCTGGCCGGGGAGGGGTGACCTCTGCCCCGCCTTGTAAGACCCACAGCCATGGAGGTCTCACACAATGTCCCCTTCCTCATAGACTCACCTACATCTGTTTCAGATGGGAGGAAAAGACGATGGGGTTGAGGCTCTGCTTGGAAAAAAAAAAAAAAATCTTCATTTTCAGGAGACAATTCTCCAGCTCCTGTTTCTAGACTTCTTCAGAGTGTTAGAGAAAAAAAAAGCCTCCTCAACTTGTGAGAGAGCAATTCAGCGATGAGACTCTGAAAAAAGGGGGATTACACCGACTCTATGGTTCCCACTGCCATCAGGCAACCTGAGAGGCTGCAGAGCTTTAGCTGCCGAACACAAACTCGTGAGAAAGAGATACCAGAAACTGGGGGATTTAACCAAGATTATTACCACAGGCACTAACAAAGTGACCAATCGGTCAAAACCTGGACTGAGCTGACCTTGTCTGTTCCACATCCCGTTTCCTGGAAACTACACAGACCTGTGTGTCAAATGACTTTTTGTCTTTTTTTTTTTATTTGCAAATGTGGGAACTTGCAGATTTTCTTTGATCACACCCATAAAACACTTTACATCTTCATTTATTAACTGGTAATAGCTGTGTTATTACTAAACACAATGGTTATTACACAATCTGCTGACATGGAAAAGTTTAATCGGTGGATGAAATGCATGACAGAAACACACAACAATACAGTTTCTATGCATAAAGAGGTAACAAACTATGCAGTAAGCACAAATAAATAACCAACTGGTTTTGGCTCAAATACAGATTGATTGGAAGAAAACAGGATATTTTAGATTTAAAATGAGTTGTTTGACTGACCTGCGCTGGAGGTGACAGCAGCCATATCTGAGTAAACCTCTGTGTAGTCCTGAGGGCTCCTCACTGCATCCCCTGCTACCTTTACCTGGGCCATCTCTGCAGGTCTGCACCCCCGCACACATACGCAGCTTCACATAGACGTTGCACGTCCCACCCATCAGGTTTACCTTCATCCTGGTGGAAACCAATGGGATGCATTCTGCAGAAAGCACCACAAGTTTCTGTTGTTCTCACACAGCTGTGACGTAATCCTTTACTGATGGCTTTTATTGTGGCTAAATTCAAATGATCATGTTATGTGAAAGACTCTCAGTTAATGCATGTGATGTAGAGTCACCACTCTGGTGACGTGCAGCCAGACTTTATGTTTGTTTTTATAGTAGCTTTGTGCATAATTCTCCACTTTAATGTCTTACAAAGTTTATCTTTGGATATTCTGTGCTTCCTTGTTTCATTTTAAGCCCAGTATTTATTGCTGAACCCTTTCAGAGAAATGTATGTTTTTGTTTGATTAGCCATTCAACAATGACCCGTGAACCATTCAAAGTACGAGACAAGCTCTGGATAAACCAATGCTGTGTTTACATTTAACAAAGAAACTATTTAAAATTCATAAAATTGTATTCATGCACCAACAAGGTGATTACTAAGGCATTATTTGTTATAAACTTGGCATATTTTAGCCCGCTGTGCATTGTGCGCTGATGGAACAAATGAACTGAACAGGTGAAGCAGAAAAGAAGCCGTGTCACACCTAAAAGGACTATACAGCAGCTGTAAACATCTAAAATGTTCTTGTGAAATAGGAAAAATAACCTGAAGTGGATCTATAAATGTTTTACCAGAAGAAATGATCCAAAAAATAATTCTTAGAAAAGGGAAACTGGGAGAATAGACCAAATAACTGGACTGGAAATGAGATGGAATGATGAAACCTCAGAAGTGGTGTGGGGTCATCTGGACAGAGAACAGAAGAAAAAGCAAAAAGACATCTGGAGAACTTAAAGAAATAAAGTTAAGAAGGGTAGATCATCACTTCGGTACAAGACTGTATACCTCCATACGTTTAAATATGCAAATAAGTCTGCAGATTAAAGAGAAAACTTGCAGACCTGAACAAGATGTTGCACCTGGATGATTTACAGACAAAAGTTCCAACATAAGAGCTGCGAGTAAAAACGATGAGAAAGGGTCACAAAAACTTTTTCATGAAGGTAATTCAACATGAAGTGCTGTGAAATATGTTGGCTACTAAAAATGAGATGGATCGATTGGAAAAGGATTACATACAAACTGAGTGACAGGGTAGTAAGGTGTCAGGACAGGAAATGGAAAATGCAGAAAAAAGCAGGTGGTCAGAGCCAGGATTCAATGTTGGAAAAGCTGAATGTAAATAATAATTAACCAGTTTGTTGTTTGTTGATGATGTTTGCTCTTTTAGGTCCAATGAAAAGAATGAAGATGACTACATGAAACAGAACAAGTCACTGGTGATCATGGTGATACTGAGCAGGAGAGAAGCTCATTATTTCCTCTGCAGAGTCACTTTTCAGGACAGGGTGCATCTGGCTCAAGACTGGAGAGTTTTAAAACTTTTCACTTTTCTGAAGAACTAAACGAGCAACATTACTCCATGTTGCAAAGCTGATCTGTGAACTGTTACATGAGTACTTATGTTTTTTTGTTTTGTTTCTGATTCCATTTCTCCACTTGAACCAAAAGAAAACCACCTTTTTCCCTCTGAACTGCTTTTATTCTCGGTATCATAGGTTCAACCAGGTGATGGAAACGTTCCTCAGAAATTTTTCTCCATGTTGACATGAAGCATCACACAGTTGCTGCACATCCATGATGAGAATCTCCCGTTCCACCTCATCCCAACGCTGCTCTGTTGGACGGAGATCTGGTGACTGTGGAGACCGTTGGAGGACAGTGAGCTCATCGTCATGTTGAAGAAAGCAGCTGGAGATGATGTGAGCTTTGTGACATGGTGCATCATCCTGCTGGAAGTTTCCATGAGAAGATGCTACACTGTGGTAATAAAGGGGTAAAACATCATCAGCAGCAATAATCAGGTCGGTGGTGATGTTTTAAACCACGCCATGTTGGTACTTAGCAGCCTAAAGTGTGGAGGATGGATCAGTGGATCAATGCAGTCATTATAGTTCCACTAAATCCTGATTCAACCATCTTAATGTGGAGCTGGTCAGACCAGGGGATGATTCTCAAACTTCTACTGTCCAGTTCTGGTGAGTCTGTGGATCCGTTTCCTGTTCTTAGCTGACAGGAGTGGCACCCGGTGCGCTCTTCTCCTACTGTGGACCATCTGCTTCAGGGTTGGATATGTTGTGTGTAGAGATGTCACTCTGCTTAGTTGAAGTGCTTGTTAGACTTCCTGATGCCTTTCCATCATCTCTAACCAGTTTGATCTTTCTTCTCTGACATCAACAAGACATTTTGGTCCAGACAACTGCTGCTCACTGGATATTTTCTCTTTTTCAGAACATTTTCTGTAAAAAAATTGAGATGGTTGTGTGTAAAAATCACAGTTACTGAAACACTCAGACCAACAACCATGTCATGTTCAGTTTTTTAACCCTATGATGTATCATATTTGATACATACGTACGAACCTGATTGACATATTTAAAAGAAATATTTAAATATTCAGTTTTCTCCAATTACTTCAAATAATGTTTCATAAATAGAAACTGAGCTTTAAAACACAAATCAATGACTGCAGATGTAAACTAGCTAAAGCTAAAATCTGGAGTAAGACATCTTTCGTTAATGTTTTTTACACACGGTCCCTGACAAATAAACTTTATTAAAACAAAACAAAACAAAACAAAAAAAAAACATGTCATGACCAGCGTAGGTGCAACAACCGGAGGGACCAGCAGGGGGCCTCGTGGCATCAGCCTGCTGCAGACTGAACATTCATCACATTCATCAAAGGTGTTGAATTAAGTTTGGACACCTCTTCCCTTTAAATTCAATGGGAAAGTGTGTCCAAACATTTGATTGGTACTGTATGTCTGTATTTAGAAAGATGGTGTCGAGGATAAGTGTGAAGACCCCGCCGTAAAGCCCACTCCTCACACTTCTACGAACAAACAACCCTGTCAGATCATCTTCTGCCTTCGTTGAGCTGCACCTTGACTGACAGGCGCTCCGCCGGCTGGATTAACTCAGCTGAACTCTTGTGTAACCTCCCAGGACCCCAGCTGCTATCTGTGGTTCCCATGATGCTAAACTCAGACTTGGGGCCAGTGTGGAGGAATGGCCTTCTCACACTGCACTCGAAACAAAAAGCGACCCACCCGCGTCCCCACTCAGCACTGAGGCATGACAGGGCAGCATAGCAGATAGCTGCAGAGCGGCAGCTGGCTTTTTATCAGGGCTCAGCATGGGACACTAATTCATCATGCACTATATTTGCTGAACAATGCTGTTTGTGTGTGTGTGTGTGTGTGTGTGTGTGTGTGTGTGTGTGTGTGTGTGTGTGTATGAGCCTCCATGCAGCGGCATGCAGCTGATTCAAGGAGGTTAGACACCCTAGCAGGTTCAAATTTCTTATCATTGTAGGGTGTGTTTGAGTTCTAGGTAGCCTCTTCTCCTGAATGTGTAACATCAAAAGTCATTTGACCCTTGAGGTGCATGCAACTCCCAGGAAGCAGTAAATCAGAGGTTCAAGCGTGGATCTGAAATGTGTCACACTGGAACGGTAGACTGGAGCTCCCCTTCTGACCAGAGAGACTTGCCAGGAATATGCTACAGACAAAATGCAGGGATCCACTGAGGAAGCAGGCCTGTCTGATGGTCTGGTACATATTAGCTCTCTGGCTGAATCAACAAATAACCCTTGAGACTGAACAAACTTTACAGTCGATTACTTGAGAAAGTCCCTCGCCTGGTTCTACGCACCAACATCTAATTTGATTCCTTGTGACACGCAGTCTGTAGGAGCCAAGTCTTGTGTGTCCTGGAAGAGCCTCCTTTCTGCCTGTGTTGTGTGTGTGTTGGTGCGTACACGACTGCCAAGTTTTCTACACATCCCATATTCTGCTCACATGTTTCCTGTCCCAGACAACAACCCAGCCACAATCCCCCCCGAACCCTCAGCAGAAATACCCAGCCTGTGTGCTCGCTCTGTTTCTGCCTCCGCTTTGTGTCCTTGATGAATGAAATTTCTAGAAAACACGCAAAGTTTGTTTAAAAATTTATGGTCAGAGGAAAACAACTATGTGGTTGTTCCATTGTATGGGATTTTAAGATTACAAAATCAAAGTCATCGTAGGAGGAAGACCAGATTCTCAGTCATTTTTCTTTGCTCTGAGGCACAAAAAGCAGGAGAAAATCAGGCTTCTGAAGGGTGAGCTAAGCTAACAGCTAATCAGAACAAGGCCAAAATATTACATTGTTTAGCTGTAAAACCACTGAGCCAACACATTAAACTAAGAACTAGAGGATGGCTGCGTACCACTAAAACAAAAGGCTGCTTCTTGTGGAAAACTTCACTATGTTCAGTCAGAAGAAGCAAAAAGCCTTTTTTTTTTTTTTTTTTTAATGTTCAATCAGGTTTATGATCACCTGACTGGTTTAAAGCACTTTATAATGGAAAATGCGCTAAAATGACTACCAAATTTATAATACTGTTTAATGTATTTATGTTGTGTTTTTATCGTTGTTGTAAACCCAGATAGCAAAAGATGTTATTTCAACCTTGAGTTACGTTGAAAGACACTGATTTTTGGTTCATGTTGCAAATCCAAATACACTGAGCTGGTAACAGAGAAAATCAGCCAAATGGCTAAAGTCACACATACACATCGCTGTTCACTAAAGTGTACTATTCCTATTTTAATACATAAAAAAGTGAAACAATAAAAGTTAAAATTTATCAGCTAAAAACATTTTACACCTCAAAAATAGTTGCGAACACTTTGTAGAGATTTGTGCACTTTAGCAACCCAGACCGAACTGTAACCTTCCTCAGAACGGGCAGCAACACACGTTTCAGGGTTGAGAAAATGTAAGGACAACTGACAAAATACGTTATATTTTATAAAAAATATATACCATAAATATTTAGGTTTTACAGTCATTTTAAATAGTTAAAATATTCTCTTCTCACTTCATCACAGTAGCTAACTCATCTTTCAGGATGTGTTTCTGTGTTGTCAAGGTCTGTTCCAGTACAGTCTGGCTATCTAAACCATCTAATGTACATGTATACATATGTAACTTACAGTGGTCAATGTAAGATTTAGATTTTACTCACTGAGAGTGATCACATTCATCTCATGCTTTTTGTGTCTAGAGCAAAGAAAATGACTGGGATTTTTTGTGAAATGATTTAATCTGAGTCAGTTTACCGACAGCAGCCTGACAGCTGTCCGTCAGGCATATTTACTTTCAGGCAGTTTTATTTTTACTTTCATTTTTTTTTTTAAACCAAAACAAAAAATCAGAAAACTATGATCAGTTTTCAAATTTGTGTACAGAACAAAAATACATAAAAAGGACGCTAAACATAGTTTTTTCATGTGAGACAAGTCCCACTGGTTAACGACAATCCAGCTGCTCAACATCTTCAAGTACATTTTCAAACAAAACATTCCCATCCACATGAAATGTTTTTTTTCTTTCATCTAAGAAGAAAAAAATATGTTTCTGAACCTGTAGTCAGCAAAGTGTACACCTGGTGGAGATAATGTGACAGTCACACGACTTATCTAGTAAAAAAACAAAAAAAACAAAACTAAATCCAGCTGAGACACTCGTTCAGTTTTTGTTCTGTATACAAAATATAAAACAGCTCACCAGCCAACTTTTTACAATTTTGACTTATACCACATTGTTAACAAATTAAAAAGCAGTAAAACAAAGGAAAAAACAAACTGCCTCAAAGTACACAGATGCTACTCCAGGTGCTTATAAATATGACACAAAGCATTAAAAAGGTTGCTTCTGTAAAATTTAGCATGGTCGAAATAAATCAATGTTTTGATACTAGCCAAGATATCGCCTCTTCATTCCTTGTGCTAACAGAAAAGCTCCAGTCTTAACTTTATTTAAAGAAATGAATAATCATTAGTTTGTATTTAAAAATCAGGTTCTTTAGCTAATGACTTAGCATAGTTTAGCTAAAAGTTTTAATGTTACACTCTACAGTTTTTCTGTGTTGAGTGAATGTTTTAAATCTTAAACGTGACTTAGTGTACACTCCCGACAAGCAACAAATTGCTAATAGACCAAATTAAAGACAAGCCACCAAACAAAGTCAGTCATTTAAATGATAATAGCTTAAAGATGATTCATATGTTAGCAGCACAGTATCAAATAATTGCTAATGTTGCTATGTTTCTGCTTAAAGTGGAGCAAAACATGACTTCTTCATATATCCAGTTTCACAGTGTGCCCTATACACACACACACACACACACACACACATATATATGTATATATATATATATATATATATATATATATATACCAGCACTTACATTAAAAGTGTAAAAAGCCACTGAGTAAAAATTTAATCACACGTTCTATTAATGAGTACAGCATGTATGCTTCATTAGAAATTTATCGCTTAAAGGTCTTGATGTTCTGCATGCATAACATTAATGTACATTAGCATAAACCATCACTGCATAATGAAAAATCTCACGAACCTTTTAATAATTTACAGGGGGCAAGTAGCTTCCAAGCAACATTGGTTCTTTACTAGTGTTGGAGCTTTTTACCTGTTGGAGGCGGAGATGTGAACTGCAACCAGTGAATTCATTTTGAGTGTTGTGTTTACCATGGTTAAATTCCAGCAACTTTGGTCCTTCGAGCACCGGTTTGGTTCTTCATCAACTTCATTCATCAACTAAATAGGTTGGTGCTGAAGAAGTGATTGTTTTATTGGAGATAAGTATAACAATTAATAAGACTGATCCAAACAATCTTATCAATCCAAAACAAATATGCTCAAAGGCTGGCAATATAAAAATAAACCTAAAAGTGATTATTTGTATATTTTTACTCCATATATGATTAATTCTCATATAATTAAAATAATAATCATTGCCGCTTTTGAATACACTCATAGGTCAATTTATTAGGCACAACTGTTCAATTCCTTGTTAGCAGAGATATTTAAACTTGTTGAAGGTCAAGCTGAGGGTCAAAATTACGAAAAAATGGATTTAAGGGACTTTGAACGCTTTTTGGTCTGATTATTTCAGAAAATGAAAAAAAATTAAATTAAATTGAAATGAAAATTACTTTATTAATCCCCGAAGGGAAATTCAACATCGCAGTAGATAATTAACTTGAGGAGGTTTTGCTCCGGAGGCTGATGGCTGCTGGCAGGAATGATCTTCCGTATCTCTCAGTATTACAGCGGACCTGAATAAAAATCGATACAATGGGATTTTCACACACAGCCATCTCTAAAGTTTACAGAGAATAATCTGAAAAAGAGGAAATACAGAGTGGCATGCAGCTGTCTGGATCTAAATGTCTTGTTGATGTCAGAGTTCAGAGGAGAATGGTAATACTGGTTGGAGATGATAGAAAGGCTACAGGAAGTCAAATCAACACTGGTTCCAACCAAGATATGCAAAACAGCATCTCTGAACACACAACCTTGAAGCAGATGGTCTACAGCAGCAGAAGACCACATCGAGTGACACTCCTGTCAGCCAGGAACAGGAAACTGAGGCTTTGTTGAAACTATGACACCAAAGTAAAGGTAGCTCTGAAGCATGATAGAGTCCAACATGTTAGTTGAAAAGTCGACTTAAAGTGGAACTATTATGTGCATTTCAGGCTAATTTATTTTTATTTCTGAGACCAGAAGGGCTGGGATTGATCGAGTTATTGTCACAAATAGCTTTATTTACTTCAGACTGACCCTCTCCGTAGGCTGTCAGATCAGCCTGTGGGCAAAACGAGTGGATTGAGACTCTTCCGCATTAAACCCCACCTCCCGCCACTGCACTACATCGGGAGCGCGCACCGCACCTGCTTTCGCCGTCATTGTAACATCTCATAAACAGAAGGATTAGGCTAATATTAACTCAATAAAAAAAAAATAAAAATACAATGTCAACACATAGCATACAGCCCTACATGTTGGAACCTGAATCAGACCCTGAAAACGAAGTGGAAAACAGCAACCCACAGCAACGAATGCAGCAGGATGTCTCTCTTTGGTAAACTCACCAGCCATCGTTGGAAATAACTTTATCCTACGTTTTCCACCCGCCTGATGTATTTGTACATGCCCTTGTTAACCAGTAGAAGGTAACCAATCAGCGAACCTTATCCCCCGGGACGTCACAAGGATTTCCAAGCAGAAAAAACTCTCTAAAACGACGCGTTTTTCGTCGCCATGGAAACCGAACGGAGAGCGTGCTGGAACTCAAACTCAAACATGCGTTTAGGTGATAAAAAACAGTGCCGTTCACATGTCTGATGAGGATTCAACCCTGTAACACTGTAGAAAGCTCAGAAAACTCCAAATACCATAATAGGACCCCTTTAATGAAGAAGCTTCTCATCTGTTCTAATTTTCTATTTTGGATGTTGATCATATTTTAGGTTTTCACTTAGTTATTTTTTCCAGGAGCTCTTTGAATGTCAACTTAATGACTGTTTATTTGTTGAGAGTTACAAAAAGGTAAAAATAATCCCGATTTAAAAAATTTTGTAAATTACAATGTTTGTATAAGAGTTAAGACAAACGGAGGGAAGGAAGAACTGAGACTGTGTGTAAAATAACACACACACACACACACACGTTAAAAACTTGATCATCTTCATGCATCCTTTTTGGTTTGTGTGCATTACAAGAACTGTCTGTTCAATGTCTTATCGAATTCAGGACTGCCCACACTCGGCTTTCCTCTGTTGACCTGGGGCAATGTGTGTTAAATGCAGCACTGACTGGCAGCACGGAGAGAATAAAACCGGCTCCATTTCTTTTCCTGTAAGTTTATTTTCCCATCTTGCTATTATTAGAAAGCGAAGGCCAGAGGACCTGGAATCATCTGGATGCATCTATCATCCACGTTAGACAGGAGATGCAGAGATGCTCTATCAGGATACAGTAATAAACACACAGCGGCCTCAGTTTCTCATCATACAGAGACTATCACCATGTGTGTCACATTTAACTGGCCCCGTACGACTTACTGCATGGCAGTGGGTAATGCGGGAAAATGGTTGCAAATACAGCGATACAGAGTACACACATAGCAACATAATCTGATACAGTAGCCACGTGTAAAGGCTTCAAACCCGTGTAGATCCCAACACCTCACAGTGTAAGGAAAAACACAAGCCCGTCATATTATACCGGGTGCCGGGTTTCAAGCATCATGCACACACACACACACGTGCCCCTGGTGAACACTGGCCTCTGTGTGGCTATAGCCGTGTCCAGTATGGAACCATAGAGGAAATTCTTCCCTCCCAATTTCCTGGGACTGAACTGGGAGTGACCTGGTTGGCAGACACACAGCCCCAATGGAAGGAATGTAACTCAACTCCCCCCATCTCACCCTCAACCCTCCACACCCAATCTATCCATCATGCTGGCCCAGCTGTGTGAAGACAGAACAACACGAGGCATGACTGGGTGACAGCAGCATCTTTTATCCCCTCGCAATTGCTGACATTCTTCGTCACTCAGAGGAAGAATCCTGATGAAACTGGTGTGTGTTTGACATTAGATGTCTGGACACAATGAAGTCCTAGCATTGTCAAATATGTCTTTTATGCAACTAAGGAGCATAAAATATTTAGTCAGACTGAAGCTGTAAATAGTCAGACTAAATAGGAAAAAGCAGCAGGATCATAGATTATGTTACATTATCCTCTCATTCATGAGGTTTGCTTTTTCTGCCTCTTGTCCAAAATGGCATTCCTGAAATAAATGAAGTGTATCAAAATAAAAGAAAGCTGTGAGGAGTAAATTCTCCTGGAACGCAGCTCATCTCATTTAGGAACTGAGAAGGAAAGAAAAATGAACCGGAGCTGTTTTACAGATGTTTTAATAGAGGTGTTAGCAAAGTAAATATCTCAGGAAGCGAGTAGCCGATGCTAATGAGAGACTCCTCTCTCAATTGCCAGTCAAGAGATTAGAGCGACAGAAATTCACTTCAGAAGCATCACCAAGATCTGGAAAGAAATGAGGCTGAGGAGAGTCAGCACATCTCTTCGTGGAGGAGAAGACATTAGCAGAGTTATGACCACATAAAAAAAAACAAAAGATAAAAACAAAAAGAGAAAAACATCATTTATGATTTTTTCTTCTACTTCTGTACTCTACTATCAAATATTTTACTTTATGACCGCTAACTCAGAGTTTTTGACTTGCAGTGATAAGAAAAGCATTCTTGTAATCAGTCTTGCTTTCACGTGACGTCTTGTTTGTTAATTTGCTTAAACTGGAGAAATTAGCAGAAGCTCTAAAGAGGACGGTGTTGTTCCCATTTATCTGTTACATTCCCGTGGAAACGTGTTGGGATTTGATTGTGTTTCATTTGGGTGGCAGAGCTTGCTGAGTTTTTGTCCATCCTTTTGGTGTGCTACATGTTAGCATCTCTTTTTTCCTTGTGTGTGCAAAGACCTGTATATCTCACCATTATCATTAGGAGTGGTGGCCTAGTGGGTTAGAGACATGAGTTTGGACCAAGAGAACCTGGTTTTGAGTCTCTGGTGTGCCAACGGGGGAAACTATTCTCCAGTACACACAGAGATGGGTTCATGCAGAGTTCAAATTCCCAACTGGGATTAATAAAGTAACTAGAATGGCACTCGGAGAGCACAGAACTCTGCAAAGCAGCTCATTTCCACCCATAATATAAAGAATCCTTGAAGTGGATCTATTAAACACATTTAAGTCCAGAAGGCCAAGAAAAAAATCAAGCATTTTTCACAAACCCTTTCATTCATTTTGATCCTTTCAAATCAGCCTCTGTCAGAAACAAGCGAACAGAGAAAGCTCCGCCCCACGTTCTGCCTGCGGGCTGCGTCTGATTGGTCAACTGCTATGAATAATTATACTGAGCAGTGAAGGTGGGCGTGGCTTTCTTCTCAGGACATGCACAACCTAGAGAAGATGACCAGTCACTGAGTCCCTCCACCGGGACGTCACAAAAATTTTGAAGTAGAAAAAAAAATCTGCCTAAAACCAGTCATTTCCGTTGCCATGGAAACTGAATGTAGAGCGGGCTGGAAAACTCAAACATACGTTCAGGTGATTAAAAAACAATGAGATCCCTTCCAAATTCAGATCCCTCCCAAAAATCACAGGAATCTAAATTAGACCAAGACCCATTCTCAGAAAAAGTCAAAAATCTGTCCAGCAGTTTTTCCATGAGTTTGCTAACAGATCGATAAATACGGACAGAGTTAAACATCATCCTCCCCTCATACTGCACCATATATACGAGGCTTAGTCCAGAAAACATTACATTTGACTTTAAAATATGAAATGAAGCACTGGGAGAAGAAATGGTAAAGATAAACTGGGGAATATCTAAAACTGATCAGCGATATTTGATTTGTTGGCTAGCTGGGCTCCCATCTCTCTTAATCAACATCATGTTGGACATGAATGTCCATCATGTCCACCATGATGGACATTCATGTTGTATATCCATCAATATGAATAATTTCCTTATAAATCAGATAATCTGGGGAAAGTGCTTTCAAAATAGAAAATAAATCAACTTTAGATATACAGAAGTTACAGATTGGACTTTAACTTCATTTATTAAATACAAAAAAAAATGAAAGCATTAAAAATTTGGGATATATTTAGATAATTTTTAGACCCTTTTCTGGTGTTACTGGAGAATTTTTAAGACTGATGTGAAAAAAACGTGTAGTTTGCTCTTCTCAATGAGCAGCATTTGCTGCTGCAGGCCCCTCTTCTGCCCAAAGCCCACAGAAGAGACTTTATCTTGGGAAGCACCAGTCTTCACAGCTCACAGCATCAGTCCCAGTTCCCAGTATTCGTCCCAGTTCCCAGCATCAATCTCAGCTTATAAAAATGTTCCTTTTTGGATCAACTGTTGTTGTGCGAATAAAATGTGATTAATTGAGATGAATTATTTTAAAGCTTCTAGTTAAAATAGAATAATTTTTTAATTAAGTGCTGCGTGCATGCAGGTCACTTCAGGGTCTGGTCCATTTCCACCGGAATGGCACGAATATGTTAATATGATTAACAAAATTTTCAGAGAACTGACAAGGAAAAGGATCCCTTATAAAAGGGATCCTACACAGAATCATCTTGTTTCATCATTTTGCACAGGCAGCCCTGATGTGATTGGACATTTTTAAAAAAAAGTCTCCTGTCTAATTTCTCTCGTTTTTTTCTTAGCAGCTGGTGGAGATCAAGACAGAGCAAAAAGAAAAGTGAACAATGAACTTCAGTGGCTAAAGACGACAAGTATTATGCATTTTTTGCTGACTTACTCATGACACCATGTCAAATTTAAAATATGTGGTGAAATAAAATGTTTAACCAGCTTATTATGATGAATTAAACTGAATTTTAAGTTAAACGTCTCTACAGAGGTAAATAGAGGTGTGCAACATCTGTCACCATTTTCATTCATCTCACATGAAAACATCGTAGCAGAAACCTCATGAAGCTCAGAAAATTGACTTATTAGATTCCAGCGTTAATACAACAAGCAGCCTTTTAACTTTGGATCCACTCAGAGACGTCATTTACTCTTTTTTTTACTTGTTTCTTCTTAGTATCTTATTGAAGCAAATGGTGCTTATACCTTATTGTAGTCTAAAAGCTCGAATAAATCTGGGGTGTGATCTGGTCGCTACAAAAGGTGAAGAGGAAACCATTGTGCCCACTATGACTCAGCAGACAGTCCAGCCCTCTCAGTGCTCATGTGCGTGCACCAGAACTCCGTGTTCTTCTCTAATGATATTTGACTAATCTAGATTGTCATATTATCCTGCATCCTGGGAATCATCTTTCCCAGCTAAAGATATAAAGCCAGGAAAGACAGGTCTGAACTGGACAGGTTGTCCTGCAGTGACATTCTGCCCCCCCCCCCCGACGGCCTTTTATTGGCTCCATGGGCCCCCTGTGGTCCTCAAAGGCACTCCTCGAACTAGAGCATGATACTCTGCCCCTGGCTCTGCCACCCCTCCTGCTCTCATATCCACGGTTACAGAGGAGGAAATGGCCTGGAGGAGGTAGAGCGGCATGGTATAATTATCATCTTTCTACATCTCTCTTTGCACTTGGCTCACAACACTTCTCATGGTATATCTATGACTATACTTTGTAACCTCAGCAGAGTTAACCGAAGAAAGAACTTACTACAGCAAATGCTGCATCTGTCTGTATATCATGTATAGACTGGAGACCCCTAAGTCCCAGTGGGAAACTCCCCCCAAGGTGGTGGAGAGTGAGAGGCCTAAGATCCTCTGGGACTTCCAGATCCAGACCAACAAAAAGGTGATGGTCAGCCAGCCGGACATAGTGATCATAGATAAGCAGCAGAGGGAAGCCGTAGTGATCGATGTATCCACCCCAAATGATGGAAATATCAGGAAAAAGGAGCATGAGAAACTGGAGAAGTACCAAGGCCTTTAGGAAGAACTGGAGAAGGCCTGGAAGGTGAAAGCATCAGTAATGATTGGAGCATTGGGGGCCGTGTCCCCCACACTGGAGAAGTGGCTCCAACAGATACTTGGTGAGACATCAGACATCTCTGTCCAGAAAAGCGCAGTCCTAGGCCCAGCTAAGATACTGCGTAGGACCCTCAAGCTCCCAGGACTCTGGTAGAGAACCCGAGTTTAGTTTCTGTGTTGGCCCTGTGATGGACTGGTGACCTGTCCAGGATGTACCCTGCCTCTCGTGTTCTACTTGCTGTGACATTGAATTGGACTAAGTAGTATAGAAATAAATAAATAAATAATCTTCTGCAATGCACAAACTTGATCTGTGCATTGGATGGGCAAATACAAACACACAGGTTCTGAACTGATCCCATATAAATGCAAGCAACAACTTAAAAACCTGCAATTTCAGCCTAATCGCAGCCATTTTACTTGTCATGGTCCGTATAGAGTCAGGCTTGTATTGCATCCTTAAATACACCATTTAAACTATATGTTTCCACTATTGTGCCTGCAATTAAGGTTTCTTAAGAAGCTAAAAAAGACACCCCCCCCAAACATTTTACCTGGGGAGTATGTCTCTACGGTTTTGCACTCATGCACTCAAACACACTTTATTATTCCACATGCTCATGATTATTTCTATTTTTGCTTGCACCACCATGTTTACAATTTTTATTTCCTCTTGTGCAACAACACGCCTTTCATAGAGGTGTGTCAGCGTCTTGTAACCATGGCAACTGTAACAGGTCTAAAAGTGCTGCCTTTACTGTCTCCCTTGCCATGCCTGTGTTGTTATTTCACAGCCAGCAGCACTAAGCTATGCTTTGACCCCCGGCACGCAACCGTAGCCTCGTCGAGCAGGTGTCTGCTCTTCATGCACTGTGACGCTGTGGACACTCATCCTCACTGAGATGTGAATACCTCCCAGCTTAACACACATGAAGGCTATATTTTGCTTGACAAACTCATATGTGCACTCTCATTTGAGAGCAGCACTTTGCGTGCACACTGCATGACCTCTAGTCGAGTATAGGATTTCTACTGCTATTATAGTGCATATTGTAGTCTTGTCTGCAAGCTATTCTTAGCAGTGCTATGAGCAAAAACATGAGAAGGAATGCGGGAAGGTTTCTAAATGGCTGCAAATCAAATACATGCCACTTTTTTTCTACAAATCCCCATATTAGAGACAGATACATTTTTGTGCTGATGTGGTCAGTTTTCATTTGTTTTGTCAAATACAGTAAAGATTTGCAGCTACTTATTACTCACTACTTCCAACAAAAGCAGCTTCAACTTCCAGTCATTTTTTAAAGATCTCTGAGGGTGGCCTGTGGTATCTGTCAGCAGGAAATTAGCAGCAACGTATAACCTTTATGTTGCCAGAAAATCTTGTTGTTTTACTCTGACTTCTCTCATTTTAGACCTGGTTGGTACTCAGCAGCGGTCAGTCACATGACTTCAACATTCAGCCCATCAAAAAGTGACTAAAGTCTCTTATGGCTGCCCATTTCTCCCACATCTAGACTTGTCTGGTCATCACAGTTAGAGGCACACTGGGGAGCAATAAATCGCTCCTGGTATTTTGGCCCAGATTGGCCCACATATGTGCACACATACCATATATCATTGCTCTTCCTTAAATGTATATATAGACCTTGCAATATCCCAAAAGCCCTAACACCATGCAGTAAGTCAGCAGGAATCATCGAGTTGACACATTAAATACTTCCAAAAAGTATCACTTATTGGTGAGATTAAGAAAAAGCTTTTTTATTCAAATGAATTACTGCACTGACCAGAGGTCTCAGCGATCGGGCCAACCAGCTGGGCTGCAAATCTGCAGTCTAATGAACCAGTCAAATCAATTATTAAAAAATGTAGGTGAGAGGCGCTGGCTTGGTGCCTGTGCATTGGGGTTTACCCCGGTAGATGAAAGGGTAGTTTGCTTCTGCCTTAGGGTGGGGGGACCGGTGGGTGCTGACTGTTGTCTGTACTTATGCACAGAATAAAAGTTCAGAGTACCCACCCTTTCTGGAGTCCTTAGATGGAGTGTTGGAAGATGCTCCTTCTGGGGACTCCCTTGTTCTGCAGGGGGACTTCAATGCTAACGTGGGCAATGACAGTGAGACCTGGAGGGGAGTGATTGGGAGGCAACAGTGACTATCACTGCCCTACGACAACGTTCTCAAGCTTTATTTATTAAATAAAGCCATGCCACAGAAGGAAAGCTCGCCTTTACCCCCTCTCTTTTCCACTGCATTCCACTCCCGACAAGTGGCAAACGTGGCAGGAGCATCAGGAGTGTTTCGGGCATTGGACACAAAAGTGACAGTTTAGTGACCAGTGTCGAGCGTTTAGCGTTTTGAGCATCAAAAATGCTCAAAATGCGTTTGGTCTGAACAGCTGTCTGAGCGAGCTTGAACTTCCACCTTCAGCAGAGCTTCAACCATGTCCCGAGTGAGGTGGGGGACATTGAGTCTGAATGGGCTGTGTTCCGTGCCTCCATTGTTGAGGTGGCCAGCCGGAGCTGTGGCCGTAAAGTCATTGGTGCCTGTCGTGGCGGTAATCCCAGAACTCGTTGGTGGACACCAGGAGTGAGAGATGCCGTCAAGCTGAAGAAGAAGTCCTATCAGCCTTCCTTGGCCTGTTGGACTCTGGAGACAGCTAATAGGTACAGACAGGCTAAGCGGCATGCAGCTTCGGCTGTCGCCAAGGCAAAAACTAGAGCGTGGGAGGAATTCGGCGAGGCCATAGAGAATGACTTCCGGATGGCTTCAAGGCGATTCTGGTCCAACATTGGGTGACTCAGGAGGAGGAAGCAGTGCTCCATCAATACTGTGTACAGTGGAGATGGGGAGCTGCTGACCTCAACTCGAGACGTTATGTATTGGTGGAAGGAATGCTTCAAAGACCTCCACAATCCTACCAACACGTCTTCCGGTGAGGAAGCAGACTTGGGGGACTAAGGGGTGGACTCTCCTATATCCAGGGCTGAAGTCGCTGAGGTGGTTAAAAAGCTCCTTGGTGGCAAGGCACCGGGGATGGATGAGATTCACCAGGAATTCCTTAAGGCTCTGGATACTGTGGGGCTGTCCTGGATGACACGCCTCTGCAGCATTGTGTGGACATCAAGGACAGTGCCTCTGGAGTGGCAGACTGGGGTGGTGGTCCCCCTTTTAAGAAGGGGGACTGGAAGGTGTGTTCCAATTACAGGGGAATCACACTCCTCAGCCTCCCCGGTAAGGTCTATTCAGGGGTCCTGGAGAGGAGGGTCGAATCTCGGATTGAGGAGGAGCAGTGTGGTTTTCATCTTGGTCGCGGAACAGTGGACCAGCTCTATACCCTCTTTGGGGTCCTGGAGGAGGCATGGGAGTTTGCCCAACCAGTCTACATGTACTTTGTGGACCAGGAGAAGGCATTTGACCATGTCCTCCGGGACTCCTGTGGGGGGAACTCCGGGAGTATGGGTTAGCGGACCCCCTTGTACGAGCTGTCCGGTCCCTGTATGACAGGTGTCGGAGCTTGGTCCGCATTGCCAGCAGTAAGTCAGATTTGTTCCCAGTGAGGGCTGGACTCCACCAAGGCTGCCTTTATCATCAATTCTGTTAATAACTTTTATGGACAGAATTTCTAGGCACAGCCGAGTTGTTCAAGGGATCTGGTTCGGTGGCCTCAGGATTGGGTCTCTGCTGTTTATGGATGACGTTGTCCTGTTGGCTTCATCTGGTCGTGATCCCCAGCTCTCACTTGAGCAATTTGCAGCCGAGTGTGAAGCGGCAGGATGGGAATCAGCACCTCCAAATCTGAGACCATGGTCCTCAGTTGGAATAGGGTGGCTTGCCCTCTCAGGGTCGGGAGTGAGGTCCTGCCTCAAGTGGAGGAGTTTGAATATCTCTGGAGCTTGTTCATGAGTGAGGGAAGGATGAAGCATGAGATCGACAGACGGATTGGTGCGACGTCTGCAGTAGTGCAACTTTACCAGTCGATCAGTGTTCCCACCCTCACCTATGGTCATGAGCTGTGGGTTGTGATCGAAAGAACAAGATCTCGTATACAGGCGGCTGAAATGAGTTTCCTCCTCAGGGTGGCTGAGCTCTCCATTAGATATAGGGTGAGGAGCTCGGTCATCTGGGAGGGGCTCAGAGTAGAGCCGCTGCTCCTCCGCATCGAGAGGAGCCAGTTGAGGTGTCTCGGGTATCTGGTCAGGATGCCTCCTGGACACCTTCTTGGTGAGGTGTTCCAGGCACATCCCTCCAGGAGGGACACCGGGGGAGACCCAGGACACGCTGGAGGGATTATATCTCTAGGCTGGCCTGGGAATGCCTTGGGATTCCCCCCTGCAGAGTTGGCAAATGTGGCTGGGGAGAGGAAAGTCTGGGGTAGCAGCCTAAGCAGGGAAGCCCAGACTCCCCTGCTTAGGTTGCTAGCCCTGCGACCTGACCCCGGAAGCGGTAGAAGATGGATGGAGGGATGGATGGTTGGATGGGTGGGTGGATGGAATTATGGATGGATGGATGGATGGATGGATGGATGGATGGATGGATGGATGGATGGACGGACAGTGACAGTGAGTGTCCAGCTGTCATGCTGTAAAGGTTAGGATCAGATGTGGTGTGCTATTGAGGCCATAAATGTCAGCTAGTTGTAACGTTGGGGTTCTGGATTGGCAGAAGGTGAAGGAAAGTCAGGCCTCTGCACAGATTTTTTCAATTTCATGGATCTTTACTGAATTTTTGTCGTTGTTTAAGATCCTGTGATATACTGGTGATCTGTCCAGGGTGTAGCCTGTCTCTTGCCTGCTAACTACTGGGATGGGTTCCAGCTTCCCTGTGACACTGAATTGGACTAAGGTGTATAGAAAATGGTTGGATCTTTGTTTAAGAAATTCACTGGAAAATTTTGTGAATGGAACCATGCCATTTTTTACTGCATACAGTGGTCAAAGAGCTGTAGACTGGACTGTGGGACTGGAGCACTGCAGCTAGACTCTTTCCCTTAGCTGACGACTGGCTTATTCTGAGAGCAAAGCTCTTTGTAGACTGCTGACCAAATTGTCTTTGACTGTAGAAATGCAGAACCATTTTACTGTGTCCTAACTGTCCTCAGAAACAACAGCTTATTTCTTTCTATGAAGGTTTCTCACATGTCTTCTTTGTTTATGCCTCAATGGAGACCTGCCAATATTGTTTCAGGAGCTAATTTTGTCACCTACAGGCTGGTAATTGCCACAAATATGCAACAGAAATCAAAATTTTTTGTGCAATATTTGTAAGTCTTCTTTGTTTTTGTTGGTCCATAACATTGGACATTTTCACAGCAATTCTGATTTGACAAATCTGTTTAGAGTTATCTAAATTCTTCCCTTACAACTTGGGAGACCAGAACATAGTTTGTATGTGCTAATTCTGTGGTTTCAAGCCTATTTTCCCTGAAAGTCCCTTTAATGCAATTACCAAAAAGGCTGTAAAGTTGCCTTTGTTACACTATGAGGAGGGGGTCCAAAGTAAACCTTCTTCCCTACTTCAGAGTCTGCACTTACTTTATTCTTGTAAAAACAAACTGCTTGTATGTCAAAACGTTTCTCAAAACTGTACTAAAGAAAAAGTACAAATGATAAACATAATCTTAGGCTTCTCAAAAACATATGTGGCCTTGTGTCATCTGCCTCCTGCTTCATTGCTGCAGGCAGCAGCCGTGCTTCCCAGACATGTAGGAGACAGTTTGTCTGCGACCCAGCAGAGTTGAGCATCCAGCGCCACCCTGCATGGGCTCCCTGACCATCCTATGTAAAAGTTCTTCAATCCACCACTTCCTTGATTAAAACAAGATTAGGTAGTTATCAGTAGTTAAATTGACTTTTTTTTTTAAAAAAAAAATAGGAACAAACAATCTGCACTGTGGTGGTTCTCAGACATGTTTCACTGATGATATGAAGGAAAAATCAGGGTTACCAGGACAGGCAGGAACTACTCCACTGTAGTTCCTGCCTGGACTAATCCAACGTACACAGACAAAAACTGATGCACAAGATGTGGTCTAATAAGTAGTTAAAAAAGAACTATTTCTAACCATTTCATTCATTCTCCAAACCGCTTAGTCCGATTAGCCTTGCGGGCTAGCTGGAGCCCATCCTAGCAGTCTTTAGGCGAAGGGCAGGGTACACTCTGGACAGGTCACCAGTCCATCGTGGGGCCACACAGAGACAAACAACCACTCACTCTCACACCTATGGGCAATTTAGAGTAACCAATCAACTTAACATGCATGTCTTTGGACGGTGGGAGGAAGCTGGAGTACCTGGAGGAAACCCATGCATACACAGGGAGAACATGCAAACTCCACACAGAAAGGCCACTGTCCAAACTTCACCCCAGAGGATTGAACCAGCGACCTTCTTGCTGTGAGGCCACAGTGCTAACCACCATGCCACTGCATATACTTGTTACAATATTTTTAAAATATGCCCCCATTTATTCAACCTTGGTTTCCAAAACATCAGCATGTTGTGGAGATACAAGATACATGCTTTTAGACACAGTTACCAAGTAAACGGACTCCACACACTCACACACAATGGTTTTATTTATGGCCTTTTCATCAGCTTTTTACATCACAAACACCAATACCCTACTGCACTGCATCTCCGACCTTCAAGTTCACCCTGCGCTGATTTCATTAAGCAAAGGACAGAAGCAACATGTGCTTTTATAAATCCAGCACACTGATTTAAAAAATGGGGCTTCCCCAAGGCTATGCTCTTATCTTTGAATACACCAATGGCATTGCCTGCAGCAGAGAAGGAGCAATACTTTTTAAACATACTGAGGACACATTGCTGGCACCTCATTCTGACTGATTCCCAAACCTTCTCTGAAAGCTCATTAAAGTTTCACATCTCAAAGACCAAAGAGTTGTGCAGTGGGTCCAGAAAAGTAAACCCAGAACACATGTCCCACTTATCCCCAGTCCACTGGTGAAACAAGTGCAGAGTTTTAAGTATCTCAGTACAAAGTCCGACTCCTGACAGTCTCCTTACAGCAGGCTGACTCTGTGTACAAAAATGCCCAACAACATCTCCATCTGCTCAGGAAACAGAGAACTTTTAACATCAGCAAAGACATTTTAATCCCCGTTTATAGATCGTTGTTTGAATTCAGTCTACTTAACATCTCATCCTGGTTGAACCCTTCTCATCACTACTACCAAAACAAAACTCAACCTCCATAATAAACAAGGCCAATAACATAACCACCCTCTTCATCACTTCTTCAAGCCGTTAGACAAATGATACAGAACCTCACAGGCCCAGAAAATATCTACAAGAAAGCCTTCCTTTGTTTTGTAATATCTGCTTTAAATAGCACAAAATGGACTGCACTGTTCTCAGGTTGAGGATCCTTGATTTACATTA
This sequence comes from Telmatherina bonti, assembly GCF_933228915.1. Classification (NCBI taxonomy): domain Eukaryota; kingdom Metazoa; phylum Chordata; class Actinopteri; order Atheriniformes; family Telmatherinidae; genus Telmatherina; species Telmatherina bonti. Next base: position 16,185,610 of record NC_136629.1, read on the forward strand.
ATGTTTGACACTCTGTGATGCCCAAAGCTGCTTTTAGCCTCATCTCCAGAAGACACTTAATGAGAACAACTTCCCTGAGTTTGTTAGGTTTTTCTTGGTGCCAGTGGCAGTCACACCCAAACAGCTGGGAGGAGGACAGAAGCACACAGCTGGTCTTTAGAGAAAGTGGGAATGAAAGTAAAGTGTTAACACAGCTTCACAGTTAACACCAGCAGACCGAGAGAAGGCCTGGAAAACTCTCCGCAGATGTCTGAAATGAACTCCTAATGCAACCGAGCTGCACTTAACAGCAAATTTAGGGGCGCATTAAGAGTCATTCAGAACAGTATAAAAAGCTTCAGTGTATGTTCGTGGTGTGTGTGTGTGTGTGTGTGTGTGTGTGTGTGTATGAACAGGAACAATGTTGCCATTTATGGCGGTGAATACCACAGCCTCTAACAAGGGCCCTTAACATATTAACCATGTGACTGTTAACATGTAACCGTGTGATAAACCATTGCGTGCTAAACTCAACTTCTCAACCAGAGATGACGTATGACTCAGGCAGATTTTATTATCCCATGTTCAATTGGTTCATAAAAATCCATCAAGGAAACATGTAATGCAATGTGGAGCGCAAACAGGGATTGAGTGTGTGCAAATGAGTGGAAACAGCTCTGACCTGTGACCTATAGAGAAGGAGCCGGGTCACCTTTAGCCCCTTTGAGGCTGTGATGTCACCCTAAGTACAGAACAGGCAGTGCTGGAATAGAAGACCTGAAAAAAGAAGGAAGAAACAGAGTCCAACAGAATAATTATATGAGAGAGGGAGTGAATCAGGAAATAGCTTTTGGTTTGGGAAACTGAAGCGTTTGAGGGAGCGCTGCCATGTGCTAAATGAAAACAGCATTTGAGGGGAAAAAAAGGGAGTGAAGGAAAAAGGATAAGAAGCCTTAATGCTAAATGCATACATATATATATATATATATATATATATATATATATATATATATATATATATATATATATATATATATATATATATATATATATATATATATATATATATGTATATATATAAATATATATTCTGTTGCCCTATATATATAGGGCAGAGTTTCTTACCAGAGAAAATATCTCTCCTCTGACCTCCTCCCTACCTAGCTACCTCATCAACTGGCAGGCTTTGGTCTCTTTTCTTCTCTCCTCACACGTTTAATGGGTATCTTCCCAATCACATTTTTTTATTGCAGGAAATTTCAGCCACACCACATTGCGTGAGCTGAAGGAGTGCTCCATTCTTAGCTCGCGGCACCACGGACTGCCAGGATATGTTGAGGCTGCCAGTGTGTAAGCATGTGGAGGAGGTAAACGAAAGTGGCGTTAGTGTCAATCTGATGCCAACATTACAGCTCCCTGCGGCCCCTCCTCATTCTCATGGCAACAAAAGTGAATTCAGAGAAGGAGGCAGTGGAAGCTTTTGCGAAAGGACCCCTCCAAAAACCACAATGTAGTCTCTGACTCATTCTGTACTGTGGCATAGCTTCACAGGAATTCTGCTTAGAAACCCCCACCTCCTCCTCACCCTACCCTTAGCCATCAACAACACCCAACGCTTCATTTGTGAGAGCTTCAACTCCTCATCTTTCCTCCCCTGGCAGCCACCTGGGTTTTTCTCTGAAACGAAGGCCGTGGGTTTTGGGCCTGCAGTTTAATTGAAATAATATTTGCTGGACTCTGCTGCTTCTACGCCTCTTATTCTCCCTTAACAACGGGCAATATTTTTAGCCTCTGTGCCGAGTTTGGTAATTTCCTGTTGCATGGTTCGATTTGCTTTTCGACCACAAGCAGACTTGAGAGCTTTGAGCCTCTGTTCTCTTCCTTCAGCGTCACACCATCCCAAATAAAACCCTTGTGTCTTGCATCTTTGCACAATTCTCAAGATGCACAAGGAGGTTGGAAAAACTGGGACCTGCCACAGCATAAGATCACACCCCGCGCCTGTGGAGGGTGGGGCCTTTTCACATCTCTTTCATGCTCTGGCTGGTGAGGGACCCCCTTCCAATACCAACTAACCGTCACCATGGGGCAGAGGGAAGACCCGCTGTGCAGATCATTTGGAGAGAGAAGAACAATTGAATACATCCTGGCAGGTGTAAAACAGCCCTTACCCAAGGGAAGTATTGTCAACATGATGAGGTGCTTAGTGCACCATCAAAGGAATCCCCAACCCTGGACCTCATGGACTGGTGTCCTGCAGGTTTTCCAAGTGTTCCTGCTGGAACACACTTGACTCAGACTCAGACAAGCTCTGCACATGTCTGCTAAATACACACTGATTTGCATCAAGTGTGTTGCAGCTGGGACACTTGGAAAACCTGCTGGACAGCGGTCCTCCCTGCACTAGCAGACATCTTGGAAGAGGGCAGATATAAGAAGTGACAACCCCATGTTAAAACCAACATAAACCATTCAGTTCATCAGGGAAAGGGGAAACACCAGCATCCAAGGAGACTAGCAAAGGTAGGGAGTTGCAAGCATAACTCATGTGACCAAATGTCTCTGAGGCCTGGTCTAGGGGTCAGAGGAGACCAAGAGATTCATATTGATGGTTCCATGGGAAGACAGGTGGTAGGAGGCCTCAGAGAGGAAAACCACAAAGTATCAGAGTTTGGTCCAACAATGTAGGGACAACGGACGGTAGGCCTGGCAGTTCCCCGTAGAGGTCTGGTGCAATGGCATCCCCGGCACAGTCTGTGTCAAACACGCTCTCAGCACTGAGACTAGCAGGCAGAGAGAGGAAGTCAGCAGCCCGTAACATGGGGGAAGCAGCAAACAAAGCCTGTTGTTGGCTTTGAACTGAGATGGAGGAACTGGGGGCCAGGAGAGGATGGACATTGACTGAGCATCACTGCTGACCCACTAACTGGAGGGTATTGTGGTCAGGGTCAAAATGCAAGCTGAAGGTTAGTCATCCCCTGATGATGTCTTCTCCTAATTGTAAAGCTCATACTGAACATTACATTGAGGATAGCAGGTGATTTAAAGCCTGACCCAAGAAAAAAAAATAAAAGTAATTGTTTTTTTATCTGAAGTCTTTCTGTGGCACTTTGACTAAACATTTTTAAAAATTGAAAAAAATTATTTTTTAAATAGTCGCTGTTTATTACCATGTGATATGTCAAAACTAGTGTCCTGTCTTACTGTATTAATATTGTATCCACTACAACATCAGAAGACCACATCACGTTCTACTCTTCTCAGCTAAAAACTGGAAAATGAGGCTGCAATCACACATACTCACCAGAACTGAACAGCAGAAGATGGAAACTGTTGCCTAGTCTGATGAGTCTCCATTTCAGCTGCAACAGTCAGATGGTAGGGTCGGAATTTGGTGGAAAGATCATATTATCATTGATCTATCCTGACTTGTAGCAGTTCAGGTTACTGGTGTCATGGAGTTGGGAAATTTTCTTGGCTCACTTTGGTCCATGTAGTACCAACATCACATGGTTTACCACCACAGCCTACCAGAGTATTGTTGCTGACAGTCCATGTCTTTATTACCACTGTAGCATCTTCTGATACTTACAGCAGGATAATGCAAGTGACAAGGAGACCTACATTATAAAATCTTAATACATGGACTATCCAATTATACACAACCTACATATTCACAGAATTATATGAAAACACATATTAAACAGAGCCTGAAACCATTTCCCAGACACCTAAAACCCAAGTAGAACTCCTCTCACCTTCACCCACCTACCTCATGGCCTCTCCTGCAACCTTTCAAGTGTTCAGGCCCCCAGGGAAGCATTTGCCTGAACATCCAGGAGAGGATGGCTGTCAGGCGAGCTAAAAGCCCATTTCACCATGAACGACATCCACATTTATATGTATGCACAATATTTGTTGTCTTAAACTATGAAAACCTTATTAACTCCTCTTTCTTTCACAGGCATCTGGAAGACAGAACCACACACACATTATTATCTTGTTTAATAAATATTAATACATAATGAAACATTTGTGTGCAGCTCTATGCATGTTTAAAGTGCAAATGTGAATTGAAGGAACAAAGAAACACAAAGTACTATATAATGTACATGTCATGTAACAAGCAACTGCCTCATCACAAAACACAAATAACCTTGAATATAAGGAAAGTTTCAACACCTTGCTGAATCAGTATGGTTACATGACGTTATTTTTCATTCAGAATTAATTATTCAAAATGAAATAATTCCAAAATAAAGCATAATCCTTGAGTTTATATGGCGATGGTAATTCTGGATTGAGGTTTACAAGGAATGATTTGTCTTCACTTAATTCTGCTTTGACAGAAGAATATTAGGGCCACTGATAAAATAAAAAATAAAATAGAAAAAAGTCAGAATTTTGACCCAACCCAAAGATCTGACTTTTTTTCTCAGAAGTCTGAGATTATTCTTGAAACCTAAAATTAAAAACTCTGGGATGAATGAGTTGTCTAAGCAATGAGTCTGTGTTTGGTCTTTCTGTGTGTCTGCACAGATGTTCAGTTCATCCTTGTGACAATATAAAAGCAGAAGTTTACAGAAATGTGGAAGACTCTGCCTTTGGATACCAGAGCATGACCCACTAATGAGTTCCCTTTTACTAAAAATATATAAATACAAAAATAAATATAAATTAAAAAAAAAATACATATACTGAATATATACTGACTATATATATATATGTATATATATATATATATATATATATATATATATATGTATATATATACATATATATATATATATATATATATATATATATATATATATATATATATATATATATATATATATACATATATATATATATATACATACATACATATATGTGTGTGTGTGTGTGCGTGTGTGTGTGTCCATTTGTCCCACAGCCTCTTCATTTAGTCCCCCTCACTAGGATTAGTTGGATAGTAACATTCCAATGGTACCTCATTGCCTCTCATGTCCTGTGTCGTCTACTTTGTGTTCCAGTTGCCCATTTGTCATCACCACACCCTGGTTCCTCGGTGTGTGACGCAGACCTTGTTTGACCGGGCAACGTCTGAGCCGGCATGTCAGCTTCATTATTTCCACTCATCATGAGGTAGTTGGCAGTAGCGCTAAGTGTCTTGCCCAAGGACCCAACAGGATGATGTTGCATTGGAGCTATGTAAATACCTAGCACCATGTTACCCGAAAAAAAAGTCAGAATTCAGACTTTTTTCTCAGAATTTTTTTTGTTTTGCTTTAGTGGCCTAAATATTCTTCCATATGCTTTAGATCGGTGGGTTGAGAAGGGTTCTGATGGGACAGAGAGCAGACTTACATCTACTGGAAGATAAACAAACTCCACTTCCTGCTTCTTGTCTTCAGCTACAACATGGAAAACCAGATTACAAGAACCATTTTCACTTTGATTTGAATTATAAATTTGAAGCATCAGCTGGACACGAGCATACTACTTGACTTTTTTTGGCAGCTGAGGAGAAGGAAGATAAAGTACCGAAGATTGGAGGCCGCTAGAATATGTGAGCCATTTACTTCGGAACTAAGTTTAATTTTGAATCGTCATTTTCATTTGGAGTTAGGTGTTTACATAGTCATTGGCCACATTTAAATGAGTTCTAATTCCTCTTTAGTTCTGAATAAAAGCTCAATTGTATTTAAAGACATGGAAAATGGTGCTTATTATGCGGTCTTGTGGAGGTTTTTTTTCCCCCCAGTATACGCAAGTACGTCACTCTGTCCCCTCTCCAATCAGAACCCTTCCCAACCCCCAGATCTAAAGCTGAATTTAGTAAAAGGCAAATAAAGATGTTTTCCATGTAAACCTCAACTCAGAATCATTATTTCCATGTAACCTCAAATTAGAATACTTTAATTTGCAATTACTGAATTCTTAATTAAAAAACATCATGTAGCCGTCACCGTTTTAAATCTGTTTAAACTGGAATTAACGTTTTTTTTTTTTTGGGAATTTAAGAGGAATTGAAACTGTCCAGTAAACGGTAACAATCACACCAAGAATGAAGGCTGTTTAGTAGTTTAGTTTGAGATGTATTCCTAATTTTTAATTAGTTGAACTTATATCTGAAAATATTGACTTTCCTGATTTATTACCAACCAGTGATCTTTCCTCCACGTTTCCTCTCTAACAGCTGTTTTGTCTCATCTTCTTTTTGTTTTCTGATCATGACCATGTTTGATGTTGCAGTCTGTGAAATTTAACAATAGCCGTACAGAAGCTTCACAGTGACACAGAGGTTCCCCCTCTTCCTGGAAAGATTGTAATCAGAAGCTGTGAAACGGCAGTTTTACCGATGTCAACACAACACGTGTTGGAAATAGTGTTCATCTCTTGGCAAGAGGAAAACTGTGTGACAGAGCAGGACAGATAAAGGTGGCACAAGTAATGACAATATTTTACATTCTCGCGTTATCTGAACACTGAAACTAAGTAATGTTATTCTTTTTTATTACTAAGTTACAACGATGCCTCAAACATTGGCTTCATCTGCACAGAGACCAGGAAAGGAGGTACAAGAGATTTATTTTGATAAAACTTTATGCTTTTAATTGAGGTTGAAAAGTCAGTAATCCAAACTTACACATCCTGCATATGTCATGATTGTGGATCACCACATCATGGCTCGAATGTTTTATACAAGTAATCCAGCTTTCTAAACATTATAAAGTTTTGTACACCAAGTCCAGCATTTCTGTGCGAGTTCACATTTTTATTAACCCATAAATTGTGATTATTGCCATAATGGGGCTTTGTGAAGCTGCCAGGCAGCAAGGAGGATTCCTCTCACAGTTTCACTGTAGAAAAACAACATGTAAAATACTGGCTTAATCAGATCTGGCATGGAAAGCCAGGAAAGTTTCCCCCAGCTGATTAAAGCGGGATAATGCACCATGTCACAAAGCTCACATCATCTCCAACTGTTTTCTTCAACGTGACGATGAGTTCACTGTACTCCAACGGTCTCCACGGTCACCAGATCTCCGTCCAACAGAGCAGCTTTGGGATGTGGTGAAACGGGAGATTCTCATCATGGATGTGCAGCCGACAATCTGCGGCAACTGTGATGCTATCATGTCAATACAGAGGAAAATATGTAAGGAATGTTTCCAACATCCTGTTGAATGTATACCATGAAAAATCACAGCAGTTTTAAGGCAAAAGCCGATCCAACCTGGTTGTTGAAATTTGGACTTTATAACGTTTCTGTTGAACACTATTCCTCGTCACACACTTTCTTTTTAAAAAAAAACCCAAAGTAAAATACAATGACTTTTGTACTTAACGTAGAGCAGCAAAGCGGATGACTGAGTCAGATTCTGGTAGAAAAAGACGATGGGGCCAGGTTCATATCAACAGATGTCCAACAAACAACAGCACCAGCGAGTTGCTCAATGACCTGTGGTTGCTCTGGGCATTTCCCATCCAGGATGTTGAGCTGAGCCTTGCTGAGAAAAGAGCAGGGAGTGCCAAGAACATTTTCTAGTGAAACAAAAATTACAAGAAACAGCTAAAATTACTCTGTCCTAAATTCCACAAAACTATGCTTGATAATAAAGCTTCTGTCTAAAGCGCATGTTCCAGATATGATCTCCAAAACATCCTGGTGGGGTCAGATGGAACCGCTTTTTCTTTTTAAACAAACACAACACATTTATATAGCATGAACGAGAGCAATGCTCGGCTCAAGATATCCGTCCGCATCAGGCAGAGCGTGAGGTGAACTGATCAAAGAGGATCATTTGACACCTCAGAGGCTTGAATGTTATGTTTATAATCGTGTTACATATGTCAAAGTTGTAAGAGAATATGAAACACGTGTCAGCAGCATGTAAACAGCATATGGGGACATGATTATATATATCAACACATGAACAGTAAAACTTGGGTGGGTGCTGCTCATACAGCTTGTATGCAGCGGTGTGACAACAGCTGTGTGAGTCAGCAGGAAACAGACAGAAGCGGCTTCAATAGTTTAGCAGTGGTTTAACCCAGAGGTGCCCAAAGTGGGGCCCACGGGCCAAAATCGACCCGCCAGCACTTTGCTTTTGGCTCTTAAGTTATTGTTTATATTAATGCCCTACAGAGCTTGATGAAAAGACCCTTTCAGTGTCATGAACCCTAATAAGACCAGACCAGAGGGACCCCTACTGACTCACACCTCAATGACCTTGTCAGTGAGCCAGGTGCAACCCAACATGGAGACTGGTAATGTCCAAAGATCCACTTCATGTTTTCCACTGAGTAACAGCAACTCGCCTTGTTCCACATGCACCGTTTCTGGTTGTTGCACTTGGTTAAAGTTTAGTGGCTCTAATTATTGTTTCTTGCCCCTCTAACTATGGCTTCATTGTTCTATTGCTATATTGATTTTTTATGTAACATTTTGTTTGCCCAGATAGGAAAAAAAATACACTGTATTTACGATTGAACACTAACTAAAATAACCGTGCATTTTCTTGTGTTTCATCCTTAAAGCTGCAGCGTTTGGCCCGTGGCTCACTGGATCATTTTCAGTTTGGCCCTCGGAGGCAAAAAGTTTGGGCACTCCTGGTTTAACCAGTGACAACCCTCCCTCACCCCCCACCCCCAACGTTCTCGGCTCCCCTTTCTGTCCCTTTCCAATCATCTCGAAAGAGACCCCTGGGCTCAGATGAAAAGCTTTTAGGCTTCTTTGTGGCCGCTCTTAGCTGATTCACTCCTCTGGGAATGTCGACTCAAAAAGGAAACCGCAAAACAGACGCATTTCTCAATGTCTTTTTTTCTTCTATGTCCCCCTTTTCCTTTGTTTTTCTCCATTCTCATTTTGTGAATCTTTTCATTCAGGCAGGGATTCCTAGAATTAAAATAAATTAATTTAACTTTTTTTGAGCGAGCCATGAAGAACCTTGTCTTAGTTGTCAGCTTACTTAAACCAGGTCCTTTACTTCTACGTGTGTAATCCACTGAATGACTGAATAATGAGTTATAGGCTACCTGTAACGGTCCCCTCTGCCCAGTGAGACATTAACAGTATGGCTTTACAGCCCCACAGCTTGGCAGCCTTTGTCTCTGCAAAGTTTCCAAATGCAGGGGCCTTTTACTTTTTTTTTCCAGGAAAACAGAAAGTTCTGATAAACACAAGGCATACTTCTTGCCTAGAACCAAACAACAAACATCAATTTAGACACAAGCCAGTGAACATGGCTGTGTTACTAAGAGCTACGAAGCTTCAAGTTTGTTGTCAGGAGTTGTTGGCGAGTAAAACGACTTAAATGAATTGTGTACAACTCCAAGTATACCGTCTGTCAATTCCAAGGTTTTAATGATAAGAATCTGGTCCTCATCAAGTCTTAAAATAGAGTAAATACAGTAAATTTCTTGTCTTTGAAACTTTTCATTTTTCAGGCTGTTGACACTGGCCTGACATTCGGTTCAAACTGGTCCCAAGCCCAACCAGTTTGCAGGTTGGTAATTGTAAATGCACCATGTTCATTTAGTGTGCATAACTGATGCCTCAAACAAATGCAAAATACACAAAACTGCCATGACAAACACACATATGTGAAACTAACAGCAAGTCTTAGTTGCAATCTACTTTTGGGGGCATCAAGTTAGTTAGCTATAATGTAGCTTCTGGAGCTAACTTTACTTGAATTGTTGTAAGCATATAAAGTACATTACTCAGTATATTTCTACTTTTATATTTTTATTATATCATATTTTATTGTGACTTTCTTAAGAATAGTTGATTCAATGTTAAAATTATGTTTGATGCCTTTACAGTGCAACATTTGATGTGTTATCTCAGTTATCACGTAGCATTGTACAACTGGGCAGAGTTAATACAAAAATGGACACTGTTGATTTGCTGCAAAGCCTGTTATCACAGGGAGTGTAACACCCTCTGTAAAATTCAATTAATTACAGAGTGACCAGTATACCCAGTGCCAATGACCCAGGCCATTCTTTGCCACAAGAAAATACAGCTTCGCCACATATCCCATAGCTCTACCACAAGACCCATCTGAATCCATAACTCGCCTGTCCTGCTGCCTCCATAATGGTGCACCAACCACCGCAGAAGCCATGGCTCCAACTCCAGGCCCCATAACTCCTCCACCACACGGCCTCTGCCTGCACAGAGAATGAGGGATTAAATATAATGCTCACGTGTCAAGTCTGCAATGCAAGAAAGGGAGCAAAGAGGAAGGAATTTGTCAGAACTCTGTAAACATATTCATGGATTTGTTTCCTGATGCCAGCTCTCCAGGCAAGGAGAACTTTTGGGAGGACGAGAGTGAGAGTATGTTGGGCTTCTAAATGAGACAGAGGTTTATGCAGAGGCCAGCCAAGCAGCAATGATACACTGCTCTGGAGGGAAGGACGGAGGGTAACAGGAGAAAAGGAAAGTGCAAGAATAAAGGCAGGGAAACAATGAGAGAGGGGGAAAAAAGACAGTAAACTCTGCTTCACTTGATATGTTCAGAATTTGTGTATGTACTGTTCATATGCACATGCAGACAGAGATCCGATCTGACAAGCAGTAAAGGAAAATAAGAAATAGAGAGGGGGGGGCAGAGGAATTAACGGGACATGCCCACTGAAATTTTCCAGTGTCTTTGCCAGAGAACTAAAAAGAAAAAAAAGAAAGCCTTTCGACATTTGGTCCAGCTTTTCTGGAGCCGAAGGGTGGAGAGATTTTCAAAGAGAAGGGGTGTCAAAGAAGAATTGTGTTAATTGTGGTTTGGATAGGGTTTTGCTTTTAATCATATTACATGAGGCAGAACTTGGACATCATTTGGTGAGCAGATGTTGAGAGAAGAAGGCACTCAATAATCTAGGTCTAAGTAGGGAAGAAGGTCAGCAGCTAAAAATGCTGATTTTGTTACTCACTGCAGTTTACTACCCTTTTGGCTCTTTAGATGACAAAAAAGTCATCTCCCAAAAGCTGCTATAAAAAAAAACTAGAGGTCAGTTATTTTTTCACTTTATTTTGCAGAAATTGTTTAATATACTTCAGCTGTAATTAAAACTGCCAAATATGTAATTATGCTATATTTTGTAAACCTTTAAATGCAAGTCTAAAAAACACACTATACAGTATCACAGTTTTTATTGGGGAAATGATTTTTGTCATAAGATACATGTTTGGAAACTTTTGTTTTCTTTTTTTTTTTAAAAAGATAATTTGTGACAAACTGGTTGTGATCTTTTAACTTTTATTCAAGCGGCAGCCTCTGGTGATGAAAAGTTAGGCCTATGCAGAAGTGCAAACAATGGCAACTCACACCTTATCCTCCAGGTCTGGACACTTTGCTGACATACATACATACATACATATATGTATATATGTATATATATATGTATATATATATATATATATATATATACATATACATATATACATATATACATACATACATATATAGAATATTGTTTATCTTGGGAAAATGTAAGTTAAAAAGTATACGGCTGTTGAATGATGGGCGGAGGGTTGAACAGTGGCCTTTCTGTGTGGAGTTTGCATGATCTCTCTGGGTACTCCAGCTTCCTCCCACCCACAAGACATGCATGTTAGGTTATTGGCTATAGTTAATCGATCACTTAGCAAGTCCATTTGGATAAAGGCATCTTGCCAAATGACTATAGAATAATGTAATAATGTAATCTGTTCTTAAGTATTGATGAGAAATTTCCAACTTGGTCAGAGTTACTGACCATGAAATGTGATGATAGTTGACTTAGACACAGAGAAAGAGACTCCACAGCTCCAGATGAGTTTGGCCTTGTTGCTTTTGGCTCAGTTGATGGAAGAGAGGCAACCTCCAGGCCTGGCCCTTCTCAGCCCGCTCAGCCACTGGAAGGTGAGCTCTGCAGTGGGTGTAAAATACTGCTAGGCGGATATATTTCTGCTATGAAATATGGATGTACGCTTTGTGTGAGCATGTGCATGCCTGTGCATGTTCATGCACGGAAGGTTAACTGGAGGGCAGTGCTCAGTTTGCCGCCACAGACTTGGCAGCCCTCCAAAGCTGGGAAAGCACATCAGCCATGTCTCCTACCTATTCCTCGTCCTACCCCTCTGACTCTTCGTCCTCTTTCTCTGGCCGATACTACTTTAGGTTTGCGTGCCGATAACACACAGCGAGCCATGTGGAGTGTATCTGTGTTGAGCTCTGGGCTTAGCACAGAGTGTGGGGTGAGAGATGTGGGCTCAGAGCACCAGAAGTGAAGGAAATGAAAAGCCTAACTAGTTCACAAGTGAAACAGGAGTCAGATGAGCCCAGGAGAGCGTAACAAGAGGAAAGTTTGCCCTCACTGCAGATAATTTCAGAAAATGGGGCTGTAAAACTAGCCTCACAGGTATTATTGTTGTTATAAAAGCTAAAAACGCAAAATTTCACTGACCTCATTACTGAATGTTACAGCTTGAAGAGATTTCAGGATTCTGGGACAATGTGTGTTTTCTTGCTGGGAGGCAAGAGTTTGACACTGCACATTAAGCTTTAGCTAGCAGTCACTTAGCCTTACATTTAAGGCGCATTCACATCAGCCTTTTTGATTCGAATCCAAGTCTGTTTGCTCAGATAGTCTGCTTCGTTTGGGCAGCTGTGAATGCGCCAAACAAATTGTGATTCGGACCAAAGAAGCAGACTCAGTCCGCCTACAAACGCAGGTCTCGGTGCGTTTCATGCGGACCAAATACAGGAAGCGGACTACATAAAAAGTCACTTCCTGCATTTGAGAAAGTATTGCATTGTGGGTAAATCATGTTAAGAGTTCTCTGCCTCGTCTGTTGTTTATAATGCGTCCATTGTTGCAGTGTTTTTCCACAGTATACTTGCATAAGACAACATAAAAAACCCAAAACAGCGATAGTTTCGTCTCCATGTTTAACTCGCAATTCAGTTTTCTTCTTCACGCGGGTCTTGTTCTCTCTTTTGCTAAGTACTAGTGCAGCGCCAACTATGGTGGGAATAGGGATATATTACTGTAAAGGTTTGGCGAGTTTGACCAAAGTGCAGCATGAATACAATCTCACCCCCCTACAAGTGAGTCGAGTCCCCAATCGGACCGAGTCTAGCTATTCTGATGTGAATGAACCCTTAGTCTTCAGATGGCTTAAGCCTTTGTTTCTTCTAGACAAATTGGGTTTTATGATCGGAACAAGAATTTCTAGTTTGTGGGCTTTAGATATGTAGCTGATAAGATTTTTTTTCTCAGATAGAGCCAGGTGAACCTTTAACTTGGTTGCCAGATTTTGCATTAAGGTAATGTGCCAGCAGGTTCAGATTGAAGTACCTTGTTTTCGGCACCATAAGGCGCACTTAAAAGCCTTTTATTTTCTCAAAAATTGTTGGTGCACCTTTAAACCTGGTGTGCCTTATGTGTGCACTGAGTTCCAAAATCAAGTAAAGCAAATGAATTCGGACGGCTGGACATTGGTGTAAACAGGGCATTCAAAGTAAAGTTGCAGGCATCATGGGACCAATGGATGAGAGATTGCAAATACACCTTTACGAAGACTGGAGGCAGCGTCAGATAAATTGCACCACTATATGTGAATATATTGTGGCTAAGGTATCTCGTTTGACTGTTGTCTGAGCTTTCGCAAAAGTGGAACAGCCACCCATTAATGAGACTGACTCCGACAATAACAAGAGAGAAACTGGTATGCTTGGCGAAATTCCCCAGGTGTTCAATTTAGATACAGAAGATGAGGACATTGATGGATTTGTAACAACAGATTGATAAAAAAAAAATATAATGTGTGTATTTTAAATACATTACACAGTTGAATACATACCAATCTTACTGTTTTGCTGTTGTTACTTCAGTGAGGTGCACCTTATGTATGACCAAACCACAGAAAAAGACTCCATAATTCAGACTGAACCTTAATGTAGTGCGCCATGTGGCCCGAAAAATACGGTAGCTATTTTCTATTGATGTGAAGCTTTGCTCATTTGGCTCTTCATTTAATATAATTCAGTATTACTCAAAGCATTTATTTTAACCCAGTTTACCAATTAGGGGTAGTGTCAATGTTGGTAAGCTATTTTACAACATCACTTTAAAGACATCACTAAAAAAAAAAAAAAAAAAGGTAGTGAGCATGTCTGTGCTGATAATTTTACTTTTAACTTACAATGATATTTCAGATGTGTCCGTAAACAATGGTGCTGACAACTCAAAAACATCACATGCCTCCTTTATGCTGGATTTCATTTCACACGCATTATTTGCCCATTATTTGACGAGGAAGCACATGTGTGAAAAATGGATGAAGTGTCTCCATTAAAGTTCATTTATAGAAAGAGGAACTAAATCGGGTTACTATTTCAAACCAGAGAAGGAAGAATTTACCAACATCGACATAAAGGTCAGAGCTGCACTGGGGCAGTATCTTTTATTTGTTTTGCTAGCTCAGCTAGCTGTAGTCTCTGTGCTAAGCTAAGCTAACAGCCTGCTGGTTCTGGCTTTGTGTAAAAATAATGGTCTCAAGCTCCCTCTCTGAAACCCTTGACATGAATGTATTTCCTAATATGTCAAACTATTGCTACATCAAAACATTTTCCAGTTTCTTGAAATAAATAAAGCATGAGAACTCTATGTGTAAAGCTAACCAATTCAAGTGTGTGAATGTGTATCCCCACTTGCAATGATAAACATTTTAGTGTTTAAATATGCAATCCCTCATTATTTTTCATTTGACATAAACACCATAACACCAAAGAATGTTCTTGGCATAGAACAGCAGACCAAAAGCAGGAAAAAAAATCTTTTAAATCTTGATAGCTTGATGGTTCTCACCCTTGATGCATCTCTTGATGTCGCTGCCAACAGCAACTGTGTGTTACAGCTCAATGTGCCGACCAGAGATAGAACAATGAGTGCAGTGGAGGCCAACACATGAGGCTTGATAAGAACGTGTCTCAGACACAACTGACTGGGCAATGACGAGATACAATCTGCGAGGCCAGACCTCCTGATAAATGTGCTAGAACTTCATTTATACTTTTGTATTTTTGTTGGAGAGTTGTTGCTATGTTTCTACTATATGTCAGATGATTTAACATGAAAGTGACCCTTTTGAGTATTTATGAACTTTTCTGTCCATATGGCTTGCTTTGGGTCATCACTTTGCCTCTGCATGAAGTTTTTTTTGCCCTGTATGGTAGCCTGCCCTCACCACCTCTCTCCTCCTGAGTGAGCGTCAATTATTCAAACGCCTTGGGTAGCTAACTTGAAACCGATAACCCACATGCTATTTATACTTCATTTCAAATGAACAAATACTTAACTGTGAAGCTCCAGGCAGCTTGGTTGTGTCTGTCTGCATAGCTGCTGCTGGGCACAGCACAGCCAAGGGCTGGACTGTATGGGGAAGTTACACAGGACCCTGAAATCTAACACTGGTAGAGACCAGTCCTCTTACCCTGTTCGCTTCACTATCAGGGATCTTTCTTTTACAATACCACAGATGACTTTACTTAACACCGTCAAGAAACTTTGATTATTCTCTCTGCCCTTCCATTATTTACTTCAATATATAAATAACGAGTTGCATTAATTTTTCTTGTAATGACGATGGCTGAGTCGGACTGCCTGTGTAAAGTCTAACACAGACAGATTCTCAATGGACTCAGGTCTGGACTCTGTAGGGGCCAATCTGTGTGTGAAAAATGGCGTCTCATGCTCCCTGAGCGACTCTTTCACGATCTGAGCCACTTGAATCCTGATTTTGTCATCGTGGAATATGACTGTATCAGGGAAGATGGAATAACCTGGTTATTCAGTATATTCAGGTAGTCAGCTCTTTGGCTCAATGTTGCAGAGCGTAGACCCGACCTGATCATAGACTGTCCCCACAAGCTTGTACAGTAGGCACAAGGAATGATGGCGGCATTGATTCATTCTCTTAGAACTCGAACGCTCCCATCACTCTTTATCAGGGTAAATGTGGACTCATCAGATCACGACCTTCCATTGCTCCTGAGTCCAGTCTTCATGCTTCCTGTCAAATTAAAGCCTTCTTTTTTTTTTTTTGGGATTATCCTCAATGATAAGTGGTTTTCTCAAGGCTACAAGGCTGTTTAGTCCCAATCGGTTGAGTTCCTCTAACATTAAGCTTGTGGGACTGTTCTTTCACTATTTAACATAGCCATGAGGACTACTGGTGTTCTTCAGTTTGATTTCACCAAACATTTTAGTTTTGCTCATCATTTCAGATTATTTTACAATCACATTTCTGAATGGAAGATTTTGCCTTCCAGTTTTTAACAATGCCTTGGACAGTTCTTAACCCAGTTTTCATTGCTTCAATAGTCTAGAGGTTTTCTGTAACCAATGCCAATAGTGTTACCCTTCTGAAATAAACATCTGCTCAATGACAACAGGAAGCGTAGTTATAAAGGAAGGAGGCTCTTACGCATTTCATGAGTCAAATTCAGATGGTGTCTTTTTTTTTTGGGAAGGACAAGGAATATTTGCTGTACTTTTATAAAAGGAACAGACTTTTACATCATACATGTGTGATGCTGCTTTGTGGCAGTTCAGACACCTTTTAATAGTTGTTTTTGCCAAATATGTCAATTTAAGGGAACAGTGCACTATAAAAACAAAAACAAGGGCAGATTTGAACCCAATTACTTGTCAAATATGAAGGTTAACAGCTTCTTATAAACATCTGCCACATGTAGGGGGTGTACTGATTGCATGCTAAGGAGAGGAAAGAACAAAACATACTCAATATTATCGCATGGACCAGTGTGGATTACACTTAACAGTTTTATTTGGAATATTAAGACAATGAAGCATAAGCCAAGCACCAAGTGACAGCTACAAGTGTTGCATCATATGGATCTTAAAAATGAACAGGTTATACTGGAAAACAATTATTTTGTAATGGTTAAGCGGATACACAGAAGAGACAGTGAAATGTGAACATGATAATGCCATTTACACGCTCCAAATCCTATCTGACAGCAAAAGAAGACGGGGGGGGGGGGGGGGGGGGGGGAGGCAGCGATATTCGTCTGACGACAGCTTGGTCAGCCTGTGGTGGTGGCTGTGGCCCCAAGTTTAAAGGGCTTTTGTGATCGGTCAGAACGAATGAGGCAGTCTGGGAACACGGCGGAGCTGCAGAGTGACAACCATTAGTTCCCATCATTGTCAAGTCCTGTTGCCTCGACGCCCACATCCACACAGCAACCAATGTGCACATACAGCATTAAAGTGACAGAGGATTGCAACCATTGTTAAACTACACTCCATTGCATATCAGGGAGAAGTAATAATGAAAAATATTTCTCTCATAAATCTTTTTCTGTTTGCATATAGCACTTAACCCAGCTTTGATTTCGTAAAATATATATGGGAACGTGAAGAAAAAACATTTTTTTTGCTCTCCTCATTAAAATCTGAAACCATGGGTTGCAGCAGGGTATGGGAGAAGGGTAGGATTCCTACATCCTGGAGGAGGGGTATTGCTGTTGCTTTCAATGACACAACCAGCCTGTCTCTCATCCAGACCAGATCCAGTGGTTTCCTGCCACGAATGAGGCTCTCATAGTGCAGCCAAATAATGTCATACTGATGACAATATAAGGTAAAAAATAGTTCAATTCATGGCATCTTTTCTTCCACTTTTTTGTCTTAAAAATAATATATATATATATACATACACAAATACCCATCTTTGTCTTATTTTTTTGGGGAGAGTCACAGAAAGGTGGTGCTGGCTAAATGTGGTCCATGTATATACATCCCTGGCTTGGGGTGGAGTTGTGGGGGTGTGTGTGTAGATACCTGGGATAGTGCAGCTGTCAGAAGAAGCGCAGTTAGAATGTGTGCAATTGCATGTGTGTTCCAGACAGTTTATGCACCACAAAAGAATTAAGTCTTTTCATCAAGCTATTACATAAATCCATTCATCATACATACAATGTTTTTACATTTTTTTCTCCTAAATCTACATGTTATATGGCAAACATGTGCTACTGTTAATGTCAGATATTTCCCATGGGGAAAATTGGGTTGAGAGGGTCCGGGGACTCTCTTTTGCAATGGGCCTGCCTGAGAATATAAGGGGAGGAGGATGAGGTGGGGGGTGGAATAGGGGGAAGAGAGGTTTGTTCATAGGAGTCACTGTTGTCACCCCTCACATTACACTCCGCACCCCTGTTCCACAGGAACAACCCCCCAGTCCATATGCTAACATACTCCAACACATGCAGAGACTGAGAAAACAGCTCCACTCACACATCTCACATCTTCAGTAAAAGTGAAATATCTCAGGACCACCAGCTTGTTTTTCTCCTTTTTTCCTTGTTAACACTCGTCACAACTCTCTGGTGTGTGAGCGACACACACGCAGTGCTGTGCACAAGTATTTAGACGCAAGGAAATTGTCGTTTGTTTTAGTTTGCTCTCTTAGAGCAGCACGCCCATCATTGAACAACTAGCTCTCTTTAAGGGATGTCTGAGGGGGTCGAACGCTTGTGTGCAGAGGGAATAACTCCGTTTAACATCGAAGCAGTTAAAAAAAAAAAAAAAAAAAAAAAAAATCCTCAGTATATCGATGAGGCAAGTCAGACATCTGATCTCTGACGGCAGATTCAGAGCTTGCAGAGCACCAAAGCAGACTAATAATTTGTGATAATGCAGAATCAAGTAAAGATTAACTGCAAAAAAACCAAAAATATGACTTTATACATTTCCAGAAATGGGCGCCGCTGTACAAAGGTCACAAGCCTCACCAAGCAAACCCTCCATTGTCATTCCGCATCCAATATGCTGGAGTAAAGTGCAAAACAAAAAAAAGCTTCACCATCCTAATACTTTTTCAGACTGCAATGTGGAACACAAATATACGATTAAAGTGCCATTTACTTCAACAAATCCTTTGCCCCCCTCTGTGAATGTGCCACAGTCCCAATAGGAAGCCAGTGATGAGGCCACATGAGAGCGCAAGCAGGTTAATATCATTAAAAAAAAAGGGGGGGCTCTCTGTCAGACAGCAGCCATAAGGCAGCACAGAGCGGCGCTTCTAGTACCTAAAACATTTCATTCCCAATGTGGTGAAGTTGCCGTGTGATGGACAGTATGCTAGCACGAGTGAAGGGTGGCAAGGAGAGAGGCAGCTGGATGCATGATGTGTGTGTTTTTGGATCTTACAGTTCAAAGTGAATTGCCATAAATCCTAAGTATTAAAGGTCACTGCCACTTTTACACACATAGGTGTGTAACATGCAAGAGTTCTCACAACAAAGTGCAATGCAGTGGAAAATAATGTTTTAGACTTATGAGGAAATACTAAGTACATATTAACTTGATACGCAGCTAAAAAAAATTTTTTTTTAAAAAAGGCTAGTAAATGTAGTTAAACTAGCTTTTAATTCTATTTTAGAAATTTCTGCCTAATGAGAATATGAAAACTGGGTTTTATAGCAGAAAGTTATTAAGAAGTCAATAGGTTATCAAACTGACACAGCCTTCCCATGTTTATAAAACTGAAGCTTAATTCAACGTAGGCCTGACACCGCTCATTAAAAGCTGCATCAGCCTTCCAGTTAATACATTTACACGTGTGTACCAGGCTTTGGTCACAGATGCCGCTTAATCTTGTGTGAGGAAACAAAAACTGCTCCTCACTGATGAGAAAGGCTGACACACAAGCAAATTAAAACACCAACATGAGAACTTGAGAGATCCAGTTTTCTGGTGTGTTTCAGTTTTGGACTGAGGACTTCATGCACATTTCCTTTCTGGGAATCTCTTTGTAATACATTTTCTCTAAAATGCTAACGGGGACTACTCTGTTATCATCCAATAGCTTGTCACTTTCAGAGTCACATTTACTACTGACCAAACGAAAAGCTGCTAATAATCTGTTAGTCTTTTTCAACCCCTAACCCTGTCAACAAAACGTACATTTCAGCATACTCAGGACAGAGTTAACCTTCGTGCCCTCTCAAAAGAGCTGTGTCAAGTTGCAGAATCAGTATCTTTGCACAGACATTGCTTACAGCAGCAGGGCAACCTACAACTAGAGACTAATTCATGCATTAGTGAGCGAGTGAGCTAGCTAATAAACCGCATATTTCAATGATCGGGTCTTAAAGTCAACATAGCACCACAAAACTGCAACCTGCAACGTGCACCATTAGTTAATGAGCTTGGAGCTCATGCGCCTCTTCATTGCTATATTTTTTTTGTCTAACATACGAGGACGGCGTTTGAAGCACCTCCAGTTCCAGGTTTGGACAACAAAACAACAGACTATGGAAGAAGACAAATGGTTATGGAAAAGGCACAAAGTTTCCACCTAATTTCTCTTGATGTCAAAAGGATGACACAAATGACAAGTTTGAAATGGTTTTGTCCCAAGCCACAAATTGAGTCCATCATGGCTTCGGGTACAAAGGATATGACGATGTCTTGAGGTGAATACTGCCTACGCTCAGAGAGCAGTAAATATAATAATACACTGGATAGCCATAACAATAAATCCACTCACGCATGGGGCAAATAACGACCAACTTGTCACAGTGTATTGTTCTGCAGGAGATCCCAACACTTCTCACAACCCGCAGGACAACAAGATTACCTGCAAGCTGCAGGGGTTCAACGGGTTTCTCTTGGTGGCATGAAATGGTTCTGACACAATGTAGTGAGGTGAATTTATGTCATAGCTGATGAGTGTAAATGTAACTGCTTAACTAAGGGATGTGCTTTGGTTGAGATGTAAAACACTTTAAATTGAGTGATAAAGTGAAAGCATGAACTGTTGGCTGCGCTTGTTCTGTTGGTGGCAGTGTTTTTCATGACAACATTGAGACTTAAAGTAGCAAATTTTCAATCAAACACTGATTCTAAGGACCAGGCTGCCTAAATGTTAACCTGATTATACATTAACAAGAATGTAAATGGTTGTGACATGCACAATGGCATTCAGTGACTTGCTATGAAATGAGGCTGCTTTGTCAACTGTAATAAAGGCAGGAAATATCTGTCCCTCATCTTGCAGAAGTACTGCCAGAGTAGGAATAATACTGTCAAGATTAACTTGCTATACAGGAAATGGTGGACTGACCAATTTATAACTCATAGTTCTGCTGAAGAAAGAGCTGGTGTTGGACTTGTCTGTAGTCCTGCATTTCCCTGATGTGTTGTCCTGAAACTCACAGATCCCACAAGAATCTGTGCATAACTGGTTTAGTTGCTTGTGCATGAAACAAAATGGCAAAAAAAAGCGTTTCATGCAGCTCTATCCATGGGATTATTCCTTGACTGCATTAACAGCACCTCCAGAAGCCCTCTCAACCCACACACCTTGGTCTATGACGAGCTCAGGAAGGGGGGGGGGGGGGGTAAGCAGAAAGTGAGCTGTACAACTTAGCCTTATTGGCTAACACAGCAATTTGGTATGAACAGGGGAAGCATGCGGGCAGGTCTACAAGCAGGATGGTGCTGTGGGATCAGGCAGACATTTAGCACATAAAAAAAGAGACACAAAGCACTAATACTTGTGTCTTTCCTCCATGTCAAAACAACCTGTTCAACTTAAAGACGTGTGCTTGCCAAACAGCGTTACACTGGATATAATCACATGTATTTTCTGTGAGGTAAGTATGAACGAAAACAGAGATTAGAATGAAATTTGTATAGCTTTTTATATTTAATTTCATCCCCCACCAGAAAGAAAGCCATGTCAGGATAACCTCTAACTGGCAAGAGAAAAATTTCTACAGTTCTGTAATCCTCCTGCTGTGTGTACAGGCAATGGAGAAGACCACCTTATTTAACTTTGAGTGGCGGTTCCCTCTCTAGCCAGCGAACTCGTACTTTCTGTTTATAGTGATACTCTTTAAGAAAGTCCTGCAGAGCAGGGGGCAACGGCAGGGAACCTATACCATCGTAAGTGGTCCAACGGCAGATGGCAGCTCGTGCCAGGTGCTGCAGGCCAGATGGAAAGGTCCGATGGAGAGGCGCTGTTAACAGCGGCTCAAAAAACATGCAAGCGCTGGGGTCCTTGTAGTGCTCCAGAAGTCCTGTGACAGTGGAAGAATGGAAAACACAAGGGTCGTGAGCGTCGAAGCTGAAGTTGTGGTTCCACTGCTCGATGCGTGCGTGCAAGGACCTATTGTAACGGCGGAAGCTAACGGAAAAGAGGTAGTCCTCCTGGGCTGAGTCACGCAGCAGGAAGGTGCCCTCTGGCCGCCCATCAAGCAGTGCCTCAGCCTCGTAGCGGTCCATTACGCCCCAGTAACAGGGCAGAGCTGTAATCTCCAACAGGTCTGGCACCAGGCAGTGGATGTAGTCTATCTGGGTGTGAACCTTCCAGGGTCCAGGTTGCTGTCGGCTCAGGTGCCCGTCTCCAGAGGCATGCCTCTGTTTAGGCCTCCTGGCTTGAAGACAAAGGGTGGTTGAATCCTCCTCAGAATCACAGTCTTGGGCTGATGCAGTAGCCCCCAACACTTGCCCACAGGTTCCCGAGGATCCAGCACCCACAGAGCTAGTGGCCCCACAGGCCCGTCCCTCCCCAGAGGCCTCTCCCATGCCAGGAGCCATCTTTGGTCCCAGTTTGTAGAGAGAGGAGCTTGGCACTGAGGCCTCCAGGGTGTGGATCTGTGCATTGGGTGGCGGGTCAACACCCTCCTCGATGCTAAGTCTGCGGCGCTCGCGCAGACGTTCCTCCTCGTCCTCAGGTGAAGGGTGGGCCGGGTCGAAGGCATCCAGAAGGGCAGTGGAGGAATGCGGACTGACTGGTGCCGTGTGCTGTTTGATCAAGTGCCACTTGTTAGCGAGGTCTGAACCTGGCGGGAAGGGGCAGGTCTCCAGCATGAGCTCCGTCAGATGAATCTTTCTTTTGGAGGTGATGAAGTTCTTGGAGGAGCGCGAGCGTCTGTGCGCAGGCAGGGGTAAGCACAACCCAACCGTGTCGCTTAGCCGCTGGCGCAAAGAACGGGCATTCAGGCCACGCCCTCCAGAAACAGAGTCATTAATCTCCTGGATGGAGCTAATTCCATAACGTCTGTCTCTACGATTTCCACTCCCCCTTAGACGCCCAGAACGCCGTTCTGTCTCCAAGGAGCTCTGGGTTTTGGTGGAACACGAGTGCTTTTTCTTGCCGCCCCATGGAGCATGACGGGAATACGAGTCTCTCCGTGCCAGAGGAACGCCCCCTGACCCCCCACGCACATCCTCTGTGTCTTTGTCTATGGTAATCTCTACAATCTGCGGTATGTCTGACACACAGTTATGATGACGGCGTCCTGTGGTGATCGCTGGCGCTGGTAGGAGACTCCACGACGGGCTAGAGGTTCTCTGTGCTTGAGGCTCAGTTGAGCTGCCTTCTTCACCATGATCCACCACACAGTGGACAGCATCTGCATCCACCTTGGTTTCAGAAGGTCCTGAACTGTGGAAGAGTGTCTGGCATCTGCTCTTCAGGCTGCTCCACATGTTGCCCACTTTCTTCATGAGAAAGAGCCCCTTGGACCTGATGAGAGGAGATAAAGCTGATTAACTCAGAGTTAAAATGTTTCAAAATGGCCATAGTGCCTAGTTTTAACACTGCGGTACAAACTACATAAAAAAGTCCTACATTTCACTTGCTCAGACTGCTGTATTTCTAGTAATTACACATGGTGAGAATGTAAGAGGGCCAAAGTGTCTGAGACGTGGGTGAGCTTGAGCAGTTGGAACAGCGGAGTTAGAAGTTGCCAGGCAGACATGCAGGGATACAAGGCCACAGCTATAATTGAACCCGGGATCTGCTCACAGCTGATCTGCTGGTATGTACTGTATTACAGAGCCAGTCTAGACCAGACCAAAAACTTTCCCTGTAACGGCAGCAGACAAGGTATATGCATATGCGCGCGCGCACACACACACACACACACACACACACACACAGAAATACATGCACTCATTTACTATTGATTTATTACATTACTATGATTTAAAAGGATACAGAGTAGCACCAGATTGCATGTTAATGTCAAATTATTCAGCGAATAAAATCACCACAGGCAGCTAACCTTTCCTCTAAACAGTTCCTATTTCAGAATGAGTTTCTTAAAGAACGTACGAGGCTAAGGATCTGATTGGTAAACTCAAATGTAGCAAAGGGGGGATATTATAACACTGCTAACCATGAATTAAAGGGCGTTGCAAAAATTAAACCAATTATTAACATCAATTGCTAATAATAAATTAAAACACTGGTTAATCTAAACTTAAAGATACAGGAGAATCCTTAAACTTTTCAATATGGAGCTAAGGTCAACTAAATGCAACATAAAAGCCATGTATAAGTTATAATGAACTCACTTTAGATACATTACTCCTGAAACGTGACAGATATTTGGCTTGTTCAATGATGTCATAATGAATCTAAAATGTACAATAACCTTTACAGGTTAACTTAATTTGACTTCTTTTAAATTTTAAATGCAAGAGCACCACTGTTCAACATTTCAGTACTAATTTCACAATTTTACTCTAAAAAGGTGATTAAAAACAAAATACTCAATAAGTGTGTGAACCTTGGATCAACCATTAAATATCCTGATTCAGCTTGTATCTAAACAGTCCTTTTCATCATCCCATTCACATTTTAACATCACCAGGCTAAGACCACACCTAACACACAAGTTATTGAGGCATTTATACTGCGGCAGGCATACTACTGTTTTCAGTTTTTGTTTCAGATTGTCTGAAATCAAAGAAATACCCTGACATAATTCTGCTCATATGTCTCACATTACTTATATAAGTGATATATATACATATAATATCAGTGTAGC
Source organism: Telmatherina bonti (assembly GCF_933228915.1). Taxonomy (NCBI): domain Eukaryota; kingdom Metazoa; phylum Chordata; class Actinopteri; order Atheriniformes; family Telmatherinidae; genus Telmatherina; species Telmatherina bonti. Next base: position 16,210,434 of record NC_136629.1, read on the forward strand.
GTTAACGTTTTGCAATTTCTGTATATTCCACCGTTATGTTGCATTTCCTTAACATTTTGTGAGTAGTGCAAAGCCACATCCATTACTGGCATTATACCTGAAAATGTGACACAAACATCACACCTATAATAAATGCTACCATTTATGTCAAGGCTGGTGTAAAATCATAAACTGAACAATTGACATTTATTTATTAAAGTTGTACACAACATTTTCAGTTGATTAAAAATCAACAACATCCAATTTGCTGGGTTATCATGTTAATGACGCACCCATGTATGGTCATAAAATCGCCATTTCAGCTACCAGTCTGTAACAGGGAGAATGATCAGGAAAAAATTCACCAAATCATCAACAAGACTGAGCTAGAAACTAGAGCTTGGCAATTAATCAAAAATTAATCCAAACTAACATTAAAATATGTATGCCTTGTTAAATAACAATGACGACAAAAAAAATGTAATGATTAAACTGCATACATCTGCCACAAGAAGTAACCTGTTGATGCATTTGAGGACATATTACCAACAAGCTACGCCTTTGTATGTTCAGACAGAATTGGGCTATGTAGTATAAGTGAATATTTTCCATATATATATATATATATATCTGTGAGAGTATATATTTAAACTGTGTCAAGGTAACCCATTCAATAAATTGTGTTCCTGATTTGAGGTCGTATCACCCAGCCTGATTATCCCTTCAGAATGATGAGGCAACTACTTATTTTTCCAATTTTTTTTTTCTAACCAAAATAGCATCCCTTCTGTAAGTGCAGAACAGTGAGTCTGTTATGTCTTTAGTAAACATCCCACAGACATCAATCCCTCCCCTCCACAGTCACAGAAATGAACTGAAGCAAGACTTGTTGAGTGACACTCCTGCTACCTGAGCACTTTTGTTGCACAATTTAAGCTTTTTAATACGCTATTAACGCCCCCCAAGAAACAGCCCAATAAAAGAATATAGCAATTTCAGGCTGCCTGTTCCCGCAGCAGGCAGACAGAAGGAAAAACTAGTGTTAGTTTGTGCAAACTCCAAAGACGGAGGCAAGCAGTTTTTTACCAAGTGTAGTTTATAATGAACATGACCACAGTCTGTGGAGTTAGTACACCATCATCACAAGATGCGTGAATACAAGACAGAAAATATGAAGGCATTGTGTTGCTTATGTAATCATGTGGAATGCTAACTCCATGGTCTATACACCTAAAAGGCACATTAGTGCACACACATACAAACAGCATTATCTAATTCAGTATCATTATTCTGTAGATTATAAGATCTAGATAATGACAGAAAACATCACTGTGATGTATCTATTGTTATTATCTGCATCGTAATAGTTATCACTAATGGAAAATATTCACTTATACTACATAGCCCAATTCTGTCTGAACCTACAAAGGCGTAGCTTGTTGGTAATATGTCCTCAAATGCATCAACAGGTTACTTCTTGTGGCAGATGTATGTAGTTTAATCATTACATTTCTGGGATTTTTTTTGTCGTCATTGTTATTTAACAAGGCATACATATTTTAATCAATAAATATTCTAAGAAATTTATTTAAGTATGTAACAGATTACTTGATATCCAAAATAAGTTCTGCTGCAGCCCTAGCTTACAACAGCTCTATTTTGGATTTGTGTATTACATTTTCTTGTTTTTGAAGAAGCACTGAGATGCAAGTTTAGACTACTTTACTTTGAAGCCAACTTCAAGAGTTGCTGAAAGATGAAAATAAAATAATCTGACAGGAAATAAACAGCTACCCTGTTCCTCAGTAGGGCTGGGCGATATGACCAAAATCTCATATCTAGATATAGCTCATTTTATATCCCCATAACGATATAAATTTTTTTGTGTAGTTTTGTGTCAGTCATCAGTTATCAGTCAGATGTGCTTGGCAACCGCAACAGTGATCTCCTTCCATCTGCGTGAACTATGGCTGTTTGGCGTTTCACAGGTAAAAGTCTGTTGCAGCATTTGCGTCTGGAGTTTAATTTAAGTGCTTTTGTCACCACTTGATGTGACTTCAGCTCGTTGACTTTAGTCTTTATTCTGTATTTTTTGTCCTGATTCTTGCGCAGGTGATAAAATGAGTTAGTTGGGTCGGAGTCCATTGTTGGGACTGTGAGCTAGTCTATTGTCGGTTCCACGTCAGTCTTTTTATATCCAACCCGCATCCATGCGACAGAAGTTTCCCCTCTTTTGAACAAGCTATTCAGTTTTGGTTGGCTAGTCATCTTTTAGTGAATTATACTGCTCTGAAACACGTCTGCTACAGTCTTCCTCCATGTTTGTTTATGTATTGCAGCGTGCATGCCGTAAAGTGCATCCTGACGTAAAATACTGCAGTAAAGCACCTTATTGTGGGGAAAACGATAAAGCCTCATATGAAACAAGAGACATTTTTCAATTGTCCAAATGATATACATCGTCATATCGCCCAGCTCGATTCCCAATTTTCCAATGGCTAGATGAAAGAGCTGGAAGTGGCTCAGTTTATATGCACAAAAATCCCCCCCCCCCCAAAGAAGTTGAACAAGGAAAAACTAATTTTTCAAATTACTAACACATAAGGCACCACTTTATAAAAAAGTCTGAGAAATTCTTATAGTCAAGGTAAAGAAAAGAAAGAAAAAAAAAAGAGCTCAAAACAACCTTGAATTCAAACAAAAAAGACAATCTATTGTATTCATGTTGTTTGGAAGAAAATCAAGAAGTCAAATTAAAATGGAAATCCAGAAAGGCCTGGAAAACTACAGCTGGTGTATGTCTAACTATAAAATACACACTGAAGATAGTTCCCTATGATATGGCAAGCATCCACATGGTATATAATTACAGCCATCCAAAAGATCCAAATAATTTGACAAGTGATAATATCTGTATTAAGCTGGTTCTTAATGAGACATGGTTATTCAGCAAATGATCTTAACTAGTCAACAAAGAAAGGAGACAGGTTGGTGTTTCTAAATGTTGTCAATAACTAGGTATTTATATCAAACTGTAGTATTAAAGTAAAAATATTTCATTTGATAATGGCTCTTCTGGGTTGTCAGATGTGAGTGACATTTTATATTATTTTCTTGAATAGACAGTAACTGATAAAGAGAAACAGAAACCTCATTATAGCTACTTTTTCAAGAAATTAGTTCATTGGATCAGGCCAGTTGGGGTGGGAAAATTGTATTTTAAAAAAATCAAATATCGGGATTTCTTGCTTCACAATTTTAAAATCTATTTTTTGATAAAAGAAAATGGCTTTTTCTTCAATTAAATAAAAATAATCCATGATAAAATTTTTGTCATTTTTTTTGTTTTTATTGCTCTTTTCACTTGTCGTCTTGGGCATTATAGCAGCAGAATAATTGTCTGGCTACTGTGTTGTTTTTTTCTTGTTGAAATCAAGAAAAATGACAACAAAATAAACATTTTGTGAATTTTTTTGTCTTAAGTCTGCAAAAATCAGCTATAGAGGAATCGTGAGAATCGCAATTTAAATCAAATCAGCACCCAAAAAAAATCGGAATCAAATCGGGACGAAAGCATATCGTTACAGCCTTACAGGTCAGAGGAGCTTCGTAAAGTAAATAGTACAAAATAAATCACAGTTATCAAACACTCTTCAAACACCAACAATCTACACTAACCTTCATTTGTCAGAGAAGGGACTGGCTGTAGAAGACTCACTGATTTCGTAGAAAGTTTTATGATTTCATTAATAAGTAATAAGATTTGAATATAAGCTAAAACTTATTAAAAAAAAAATAAAATAAAATAAAAAAAAATATATATATATATATATATATATTTTAAATGATTAATTCCTGTGTAACTGCTGAAGCATGTTTCATTGTTCAAAATATCTCAATAGTTCTTAGTAGTATAAGTTTTACATGCATACACATGTTAAGAGGTGGATTTTTTTTTTTTACAAAAGAAAAAGGGGGGGGGGGGGGGTAGTGAATAAATACACTAACAAGGAAATGATGTCTCTGCTTTGTTTAGAAAAATAGTAGTTAAACATGCCATTTCTACATCAGTTTCAAACAATTCATGGGTCTGTCTTGATATGATTTAAGTTGTGCAGCTGAAAAAGTCATGTATTTTCTCATAAAACACATGATCTACTTGGACAAACACTCAAGGTATCATCAAAGGGGAAGCTTGGTCCAAATGTAACTTGAACAACTTGTGTGGCGAGGTGTCTTTTGTGAAGTCAAAATATGAAAATAATCTCTCTTTTGTTAAAGTTTTCTTTGCTTACAAAACTGCCAGTCACAAAAGGCAATTTTTGTGTTGCTCTAGATTCTGTAATTATGCTGTTAACTTGAATACAAAAAAATAAAAACAATATTATGAGCTTAATGCTCGGTCAGTTATAGGAAGCCTAGACTTCTTGGCTGGTGTGTTTTATCCCTCAACTTAAAATTCCCACAAAAACACAAAGGATGACACATTTTAAATTACTATACAAAGCAAAACCTGCTGCTCTCTCATACTTTATAGCTTAAACTGCACTACTAAGTATTGTTTACATTGAAAATTGATATTCAATCATATATATATATATATATATATATATATATATATATATATATATTACTTCCAAATATTTGATTTCTGCAACAGTAATGGTTCAAACCACTGTATGCTCTAATATCCTGATGCTGTTGTGACTAATTTTATTCTAAAGTCCATGTCCTGTGCAGCATCATGCTTTTCTGTCAACAGCTAAGTCAAGAGCAAGATACCCAGTCTAAATATCTCTGGCTGCAGCCACTGACAACAGCAACCACACCAATGGTGCGATTCGGACCACGTCCATTTTGAGCCATCCTGAAACTGAACTAGGCTACTTCTGTTCTCCAGCAGCCCAACACACCCATTCTCCTGGGATCATACTGATCTAAGAGAGGGCTGGAATGAAGACAAGTTTCAGGGAGGACGCCTTCTCTGCTCAGACCAGACCAGAGTTAATGAGAGATTTGCAGTGCCTCTCTTTCTTTAAGATATGTGGGATGGTAGAAAGCTACACAGGGTCAGCAATTAACTGATTAAAAGACTGTTTTTTAATTCCTATCATTAAAATCTTTTTTTCTTTTTTTTTTTTTAAAGCAGAAATTCTTATGTGGCAGACAAATGAGACTACTGCATTAAAAGAAAGCTTTTCCTGTTAAACCAAAGGATGCAACCACATGAAACCTGAACAATGTTCATCAAAAGTAAAACACTGTCTGTATGGTGACTATTGTACTTGTAGGTTGGGACTGCTAACTTAGCAGACAAAAACTTCTCAGATTATATATATGATATAGCTAAGAAAAGATAAACCTATATGAAAACGTCATTTAATAAAATAATTGTAAAAGATCGCGTTAATAACATCTAGTTATTCCTAAAACAGCTTCGTTTCATAGTGTTCTTGTCAAACACATCAACGTGGATACAACTGAACCGCTATGCTACATTGGCTAAAAGACATTTTACAGTAACATTTATCGTAAAAAGTCGCCAGAAAACACATCTACCGAGTTGCTACGTTATTATAACAATCTATAGCAATGGTTGGAAGGCCTTTAGGTTTCTGGAGGCCCCATTTCCCCCCGGTCCTTGCCAAGTTAGCGGACTAGCTAACCCGACAACGATCCTTAGCACTGGATGTGGCTACAGACAAGATAACGTTATCCAGGCTCACGTTTGCCGAAGTACTTTTCAGTAAATGCACTTGGATTATATCGAAATATCATGTTTATTCCTTTATTGTAGATGATTGTAAAGCTACTTTCGGGTTTACAAACGGTAAAAAAAAAAAAGCTAACTGCTGGCATCCCTTAGAATGGGAATTTCTAACTGTTTGATTAGCTTCGGCTAAACAAGTAGCTAGCGGTATTAGCATGTTAGCTTGGGAAGTAAATAAATAAAAAAAAAAATCGGCAAAAAAAAAAATGATAGAAATGAACCCAGCTAGCAAAGTGTTGCTTTGGGGTGCCGGGTACATAATCATAACATTGTAAGCAAGTAGCACATTCCTACAAAAACCATGTCTTACCCGTGTGCCTTGTGAAATCCCTACTCAACAGCTCTCTTTGTCTGCAAAAAATGGCTATTAAGAGAAGTCAGGCATATATCCCGCTTACGGACCACGGTGTTGGATGAACGCACTACACGGACAAAAATACTTGATGGTATCATCCCGAATATTTTAAAATATAATCCTAAAAATACACGTTCAGATTATTAAAAAGATAAAGTAGTCTTTGAAAGTCCCAACAAGCCATTCCTCGTCATGGTGGGTTCTCCGTTCCTGCCGTGGTCGCCGCAGCTTGTAGCAACCAATATGACGGCGGTGTGAGGAGCTACAGAGCCGGAGAGGCAGGCGGGACTCAACGTGAGGGAATCTGACTGACACCGGCTGGGTCCAATGGAGATCCGTGAAGGGATGGCCACTTCCGACGGAGCACACGGATAGGGATTGACCCGGAGTCGGCGTCTCGTAATGGGCGTCGCCTGTAACCAATGAACGCAGAGGCGGGATGACGTTGTATGCTGGCAGCGACTTGGAAACGTGGAGAGCTGAAGTGATGCTGGTGGTATCCCAGCCAGGCCGGGCCGCAGACCCATGATGTCAGTGATCTTCTGCCTGTACAATGAATTACACTACAGGACGACCAGGGCCGGATTAAAAGTGCACAGGCCTCTGGGCCCAGAATGTTCCAGGGGCCCCCTTCCCCACCGCACCATTGTGAAAACGGTACATGATACACTGTAAAACATCATTTCTAACATCTCTCCGCCAATGGTACCAATAGCAATACACTAGACACTGTGGTGAAATGATCTGGCTTTTATGTACATTTTGTTTCATGCCCAAACTGCTGGTCTTTGACCTACAGGGGCCCCACATGGGCCCCAAGTGGGCGTGGGCCCCTGGGCCTGTACCCTCAGTGCCCATTGCATAATCTTGAAGACGACGACCAGTTTATTCCTATTTTTATATATTTGAACAAAATAAACATATAAATAAATCTAAAGAGTCACAAGTAAGTAATTTAGCCTATGAGAATGACGACAATAAGTTATTATCACCAATATGCTTTTTATTATAATTGTACCCAAAGAATATTTACCAACTGGGCTAAAATTGGGCTGAAATAAAGATATTGTAGGAGTAAGTGTTAAATCATGAACAATAAAAAATATAGTTAGACCCCTCAGTTTAGTGTAAGTCTGTAAAAACTCTAACCAATCAAAACATTCGGGCCGAATTGAAGTTGTTAATTTGTTATATTTTGTAAGCTTCTTCACTGCTGAGAATATGCAGGAAGGATCGGTTTATTTGTTTTCTCCCGCTAAAAAGCCGAGAAAGAGAAAATGTTGGTGGAAAAAGCTGCGAACTAGAAAAGCACTCAGAGAGCGCGAAGCTCCACTAAGGCCTTTAAAAAAATTCCTGGATCCAAACAGTGATCCGGATCACCACCAAAATTAAACCTGTTCTTTCCTTTCACATTTCCAACCACTCCCAAAAATTTAATTAAAATCCGTTTATAACTTTTTGAGTTATCTTGAACACAAACAGATAAACATAGCCTTGGCAGAGGTAAAAAAAAAAAAAAAAAAAAAAAAAAAAAAAAAAAGCCTTGGATCACCCTAGGAAAAAAATCAGAGGGGGAGGAGCCAAGACAGGGTACTACTTTCAGATCTTCCTGGGTCCCCAACATTACCTACCCCAGCTTTAAAGCTCCAATTTAAACAGTCCTCTTTAAAGGCTATGAGACGGCCTTCAGTTTCTGTCAAATGGATCCGGTTCTGAGAGAAAATCACTTATAGAACTCTGTTTTAAGTAACTTTAAAATGGTTTTACTACTACAGAAGAGTAGTGAAGAATGTGTCGTTGCACAACAACAGTAATGTTAATTTAGCACAGCTAAATGCCACAAATGAATTAAAACACATCACAGACAGCCTCTCGAGACCTCAAGTGCCGTGGACCAGGAAATATGTGTCATATCCTGTTCCAAAGAACAATTACAATTTCTCACACAAGCCACTGTACCCACACATGAGGTAATCTGCTAGATTCAGATCAGTCATAACCATGTCACACAACATGTAATGAGAAACGGATGCTGGCTGAGTAATGTAGTAGTTAGCTGGATCTGAGGTGGAGTTCATGGGAAACCACCAGAAACACACATTAGCTTTTACATGTCTGAGATACTGATCTAATTTGTGCTTATGAAAGAAAATTACATTAGCACTGATTTTTCTATGAGGAGTGAATCATGCTATTTTAGTCAACACTGACCTCTCCAACCAGGAGCCTGCTGCATCATGTCTAAACAAACCACAGCGAGGATTTGTAAGCTCCCCCAAGTGAGTCACTTGGTTCTGAAGAAGACAGTCAGACATTTCTTTTCAAAGGGAAATTGCATTTTTAACATACAAAGAGTAGGGAGTCCCGCTTTAAAGCAGTTTATACAACTTTATTTGAATTGTGCATTTGAAAGAGAGATTTATCAAGATCAATCTAATCATCTCTAATCTACTGCAGCAAGTATCTAATGCAGCTTGTAAATGAAAAAATACAAATCATAAGTGCCGGCGGTTTATATTTGGACATGGACAGTCACTCAGGACAGAAATAGATCTGGATATAGATCAAACATGATATTTAATAGAGGTCTGAAAGTTTGGTGGTCCTGCTCTGATCATGAAGCCACACAGGAATTGTTTGAACTGCATGAATTGATTTAAAACATCAATTCATGCAGTTCAAACATGTTTTTAAAAAGAACTTCTTTTAAACATATGACTGGAAAAAGTAGCATGGAGGCAATGGAGGTTGTTCTGCACTGAATCTGGTGTTGTCCAGAAAATTTCATGCTAACGTACAACCACAACATGCAAGAAACTGAAGGTTACTAAAGCATTATAGATGGGTTTTAATTGACACACAATGACCTGAATTCAAGACTATTAGCCTCAAATGGGAGCATCCTGGAAAAACAGTGAAACATCTGCATAAATCATCTGTTTAAACCGTCAACCTTAGCTACTAACTGAAAACAGAAAAGAAAGTGGTAATAGATGAAAAACAGAGCTCTTCATATGAAAAGAAAAAGAAAAGAAAAGAAAAAGTTTTAACTTAGATTCATTTGATTTTGGGGAAAAATTATGTTTTGATAGCTGGAGACAAAAACTGAAGTTCAGTATTTTGTAAAGGAAGGTAGAAAAGGTGCTTTACACCCATTTAAAAGCCTTGTTTACAAAGTAAAGTATGGCGGAAGGAGCATCATGATTTTGGGGTACAACAACTATAAATAAATGAATGAATTTGAAAAATTTCTGACAAAGTTTGCGCCGGATGTTTACACAGGGGCTGGCTAATGCAACAAGACAATGACATAAAACACACAAATAAAACCAAAAATTAATGTAAGAAGAAGAAATATGGTGCCTTTAGAAAGCAAAAGCAGGAATGATAAATCATATGTGATGCTGTAAGTTGTTAAACTAAGACATCCATGAGGAAATGTCTGATGGACGAATAGTTTCTATGGGATTATTTGTGAATTTTTTTTCTGTCTTAGTTTAAATATAAATGTGAAAAGAATTAATTTATAATATAAAATATTCCATACAGTTTGTATTTTGCCACTTTTCTATTACATTTAGATATTGAACCATTTTTTTTAACCAACACAAGACATGTGTATGACAACTTTCAGTTCAGTTTGCCTTTATTAGTATTTTTGTATCAATAATTCATTGACAAAAATATGGTCTGAAAAAATAAATATATTTGAGAGGATTTGTATAAATTTTGATGCTCTTAGTGACTTTAGATGCAGAACACTGATGGGATTGTTCATGTCACCACAAAGGCAGGGTTGCCATCTTGTGGTGTTAGAAACAATTTGCATCATAAACCTTTGGTGTAGACAAGTCTCCAAATCCTAAAGTCTGCTGATATTTTGTTTATTTTTATTTTTTATTCCAGACATGCACTGTTGTCTATGACAGTCAGGTGTTATTCTCAGGTCAAAAAAACAAAACTCCATAAATAAAGCTTCAGAGGAATACAAATTTTGAATCAGGTGGCAGCAGCTCTGTGTATTCAATCAGGTAGACATGGTCAGAATGAAGAAGATAGGGGAATTAAGGGACTCTGAACGTAGCATGATTTCAGAAATTGCTGATCTACTGGGATTTTCACACAAAACCATCTCTAAAGTTTACAGAGAATGGTCTGAAAAAGAGAAAATATCCAGACAGCAGCAGTTGTCTGGACCAAAATGTCTTGTTGATATCAACAGCTAGAGGAGACTGGTCAGACTGGTTGGAGATGACAGGAAGTCAAATAATTAGGGGTGGGAAAATCCAATCGAAAAATCAGAAATCGGGATTTTTTTTCTTCACAATTTAAAATTTTTTTTTTTTTTTCCATCCATCCATCCATCTTCTGCCGCTTATCCGGGGTCGGGTCGCGGGGGCAGCAGCCTAAGCAGGGAAGCCCAAACTTCCCTCTCCCCAGCCACATTTGCCAACTCTGCGGGGGGGATCCCGAGGCGTTCCCAGGCCAGCCGAGAGATGTAATCCTTCCAGCGTGTCCTGGGTCTTCCCCGGGGTCTCCTCCCAGAGGGACGTGCCTGGAACACCTCACCAGGGAGGCGTCCAGGAGGCATCCTGACCAGATGCCCGAGCCACCTCAACTGGTTCCTCTCGATGCGAAGGAGCAGCGGCTCTACTCTGAGCCCCTCCCGGATGATCGAGCTCCTCACCCTATCTCTAAGGGAGAGCCCGGCCACTCTGCGGAGGAAACTCATTTCAGCCGCCTGTATACGAGATCTCGTTCTTTCGGTCACGACCCACAGCTCATGACCATAGGTGAGGGTAGGAACGTAGATCGACTGGTAAATCGAGAGCTTCACCTTCTGGCTCAGCTCCTTCTTCACCACGACAGACCGGTGCAGAGTCCGCATTACTGCAGACGCCGCACCGATCCGTCTGTCGATCTCGCGCTCCATCCTTCCCTCACTCGTGAACAAGACCCCGAGATATTTAAACTCCTCCACTTGAGGCAGGACCTGACCCCCGACCCGGAGAGGGCAATCCACCCTATTCCGGCTGAGGACCATGGTCTCAGATTTTGAGGTGCTGATTCTCATCCCAGCCGCTTCATACTCGGCCGCGAATCGCTCAAGCGAGAGCTGGAGATCACGACCAGATGAAGCCAACAGGACCACGTCATCCGCAAAAAGCAGGGACCCAATCCTGAGGCCACCAAGTCGGATCCCCTCAACACCTCGGCTGCGCCTAGAAATTCTGTCCATATAAGTTATGAACAGAATCGGTGATAAAGGGCAGCCTTAGCGGAGTCCAACCCTCACCGGAAACGGATCCGACTTACTACCGGCAATGCGGACCAAGCTCTGACACCTGTCGTACAGGGACCGGACAGCTCGTACAAGGTGGTCCGGTACCCCATACTCCCGGAGTACCCACCACCCCAGTCTGCCAATCCAGCGGTACTGCCCCCGATGTCCACGCGATGCTGCAGAGGCGTGTCAGCCAGGACAGCCCCACAGCATCCAGAGCCTTAAGGAACTCCGGGCGGATCTCATCCACCCCCGGGGCCTTGCCGCCAAGGAGCTTTTTGACCACCTCAGCGACTTCAGCCCCAGATAGGAGAGTCCACCCCTGAGTCCACCAGCTCTGCTCCCTCATGGGAAGACGTGTTGGTAGGATTGAGGAGGTCTTCGAAGTATTCCCTCCACCGACCCACAACGTCCCGAGTTGAGGTCAGCAGCTCCCCACCTCCACTGTACACAGTATTGATGGAGCACTGTTTCCCCCTCCTGAGCCGCCGGATGGTGGACCAGAATCTCCTCGAAGCCGTCCGGAAGTCTTTCTCCATGGCCTCGCCGAACTCCTCCCATGCCCGAATTTTTGCCTCGGCAACAGTCGAAGCCGCATGCCGCTTAGCCCGCCGGTACCCATCAGCTGCCTCCAGAGTCCCACAGGCCAAGAAGGCCCAATAGGACTCCTTCTTCAGCTTGACGGCATCCCTCACTGCTGGTGTCCACCAACGAGTCCTGGGATTACCGCCACGACAGGCACCAACTACCTTACAGCCACAGCTCCGGCTGGCCGCCTCAGCAATAGAGGCACGGAACACAGCCCATTCGGACTCAATGTCCCCCGCCTCACTCGGGACATGTTCGAAGCTCTGCTGAAGGTGGGAGTTGAAGTTCGCTCTGACAGGGGACTCAGCCAGACGTTCCCAGCAGACCCTCACAACACGTTTGGGCCTGCCAGCTCTGACCGGCTTCCTCCCCCACCATCTGAGCCAACTCACCACCAGGTGGTGATCAGTTGACAGCTCCGCCCCCCTCTTCACCCGAGTGTCCAAGGCATGTGGCCGCAGGTCCGACGATACGACTACAAAGTCGATCATTGAACTGCGGCCCAGGGAATCCTGATGCCAGGTGTACATATGGACACTCTTATGCTGGAACATGGTGTTCGTTATAGACAATCCATGACGAGCACAGAAGTCCAATAACAAAACACCATTTGGGTTCAGAGGGGGGGACCATGCCTCCCAATCACTCCCCTCCAGGTCTCACTGTCATTGCCCACGTGAGCATTGAAGTCCCCCAGCAGAACAATGGAGTCCCCAGAAGGAGCACCCTCCAGCACTCCCTCCAAGGACTCCTGAAAGGGTGGGTACTCTGAACTGCTGTTCAGTGCATAAGCACAGACAACAGTCAGGACCCGTCCCCCCACCCGGAGGCGGAGGGAAACTACCCTTTCATCCACCGGGGTAAACCCCAACGTGCAGGCACCAAGCTGGGGGCTGATGAGAATGCCCACACCTGCTCGGCGCCTCTCACCATGAGCAACTCCAGAGTGGAAGAAGGTCCAGCCCCTCTCGAGGGTACTGGTTCCAGAGCCCAAGCCATGCGTCGAGGTGAGTCCAACTATATCTAGTCGGAACCGCTCAACCTCGCGCACAACCTCAGGCTCCTTCCCCACCAGAGAGGTGACGTTCCACGTCCCTAGAGCCAGCTTCTGCAGCCGGGGATCGGACCGCCAGGGTCCCCGCCCCTTGCTGCCGCCCAGCTCACATTGCACCCAACCCCTACGGCTCCTCCCGCAGATGGTGAGCCCACGGGAGGTGGGGCCCATGTAACCCTTTCGGGCTGAGCCCGACCGGGCCCCATGGGCGAAGGCCCGGCCACCAGACGCTCGCTCTCGTACCCCACCTCCAGGCCTGGCTCCAGAGGGGGGTCCCGGTAACCCGCGTCCGGGCAAGGGAACATTCATGCCCAGGTTAGTCGTCATCATAGGGGTCTATGAGCCGTGCTTGGTCTGGTCCCTCCCCTAGACACCTGTTTGCCATGGGTGACCCTACCAGGGGCATAAAGCCCCCGACAACATAGCTGCTAGGATCTTCGGAACGCACAAACCCCTCCACCACGATAAGGTGACGGCTCAGGGAGAGGTTTTTTTTTGTTTTGTTTTTTTTTGTTAAAAATCGATTTTTTTTAAAAAATAAATAAAATTAATCCACTATAAAACTTTTGAAATTTTTACTGTTTTTATTGAACTTTTTAATTGTGTTCTTGGGCATTATTGCAGCAAAATGATGGTCTAGCTACTGTGTTGTTTTTTCCTCATTGAAATGAAGAAAAATGACGAACAAAAAAAAAAAAAAAAAAAAGTAACTTTTTTTTTTATCTACAAAAATCTGCAATATTGGAGAATTGTGAGAATCACAATTTAAATCGAATCAGCACCCAAAAAAATCGGAATCGAATCGAATCGAATTGGGACAAAATCATATCGTCACACCCCTACAAATAATCAGTGGTTCCAATGAAAGTTGTTCATTGATTGATTGATTGATTGATTGATTGATTCATTCATTCTTTCTTTCAGTCAGTCAGTCAGTTTTCACATATTTATTATTTTTCTAGTGTCTCTAAACAAAAGAAAAACATCTAAGCTATAAACAAACTATGAAATCTTTAAAAAGCTGATCGGGACCAGATGGTATGTTTTCTGTTGAACTTGTGGAAAATGGAAGCCATGTTATATTTACTGCCTTTGGGCTTTCCACTCTGCAGAGCCAGGCTCTCGACTGATCACCTGTCTCCCTCCTGTCATGTCCCTGCTCACTCATGAAGTGTATTACCACTGTGACACAGCAGAGGGCGCTTTATGCAGCTGAGCTGGGGTGTCCAGTCTGTCCTCGTGGACCGCTGTGCAGGTTTTCTCCTGCAGGTTTCCAGTGTTTCCCTGAACCAACGCTTCTCTCTGTCTTTTTGTTTTTGTGTAGTCTTTAGTTCTAGTTATTTTGAAGTTTTTCTCCCCTGTGTTTATTGTTTAGCTTCCCTCTCCTGTTCATGAGTTCACCTGCTTTCATTTTATTATTTAATCCACTTGTGTTTTCTCCTGTGTATTAAATTACTACTTGGTTTAGGTTCTCATTTACCAGTTCGTTGTCCTTCTTGTCGTCTTTCAGTTGTCCTTCAATTTATTAGAATAACTTTACCAACATATTATCTGCCTCCTGGCTGTCCACTCTGCTGGGTCTTCACATCTCCATCACTCCCTGATACTCTCTGCAATGTTGCCAAAACTGGATTTTAAAATGGCACATATAACAGCCAACTTTGCTGTTTACACATTTTAAAAATAACACATTAAGTCCACAGATTATACTTGACATTAACTTAATTTTTAAAATCCTGATTAAAAATGCTTTTTTTTTTTCTCAATAAAGGCAATATTTATTTTACAGCAATCTGGTCCAATGAAATCAATGATGAGATGGGAAGCAGCAGATCAGAGTGACGACGAAAAAAGGCAGGTAACTTTAGTTTCTTATGTTATCAAACACTTACTGAGTGTAAATCTATATATTGGGGCTGTAACAATAAGCTTTTGTCCCGATTCGATTTGATTCAGATTTTTTGGGTGCCGATTCAATTTAAATCGCGACTCTCACAATTCTTTGATATTTCTGATTTTTGTAGATTACAAACAAAATAAATGCATAAACATTTTTTTTTGCTTGTCATTTTTCTTGATTTCAATGAGGAAAAAACAACACAGTCGCCAGACCATCATTCTGCTGCTACAATGCCCAAGAAGACAAGTAAAAAAAATAAAAACAATAAAAATGACAAAAATTTTATAATGGATTATTTTTATTTATTTGAAAAAAAAGTTTTTGAACAAAAATATCGATTTTAAAATTGTGAAGCAAAAAAATTCAGATTTTCGATTTTTCAATCCAATTTTCCCAGCCCTAGTAATTATATACACTGTGAACTATGAACAGTGACAGGTTACAGTTTTGGTTGCTGGGGCAAGAAGCTCCTGAAAAATCGGAAACCATGAGTGTGGCGAGAAATGAATAATCTTCCTCGTGTGGCTCACAGATTAACCACATTTAAATCTTAACCAGTAGGCCGACATAGGCTAAAGGAAAATTACAAATAATACTAAAATAAAAATAGTAATACTAATTCAGCCTCCTGCAGCCCATATGAGCCGGGACCCATCTTTAGGAATAAATGGCTCATCACATGAAAACACAGTGCATGGGCTTGTGAACCCTCAGGAACATGCCTACACTTTCTGTGTAGGGGAAGCATGGCTTTGGTGGAGAGTCTGAAGAAAGAGGTTAGGTATTTTCAAAATGTAACGCTTTAACTGTTTTTTTCCCCCCAGTATTTCCCACCCTACCTTTAGAAGAAATGTCATCATTTTTAACATTAATAAAGCAAAACAAAAAAAAAAGTGTCATTACATTAAGGAAAATGTTTTTTTTCTTTTTTTTCTCCCTCGATCTCTTTCTTTTCCTCTCTCTCTATGAGGCGTTTTCTTTCTCTTTCCCTTTGTATTTCTGTCGCTCCTATCTTCTCTGGTCTGGTAGAAACTCTGTATAACAATTATAAAAAATAAATAAAAATATAAAATAAGAATCGAGAAAATCAAGGGGATCATCATACCAGTAACGCTCCCCTCGGCAAAGTAAATTTGCTCAGCAGAACACAGCATCCAGACCATCATGCTGTTTGCTTAAATGCTGGACAACACACATTTTTTGTGTATATATCATATATATCTGACATATATGTATATATAAGTCATATATTGTATGTTGATTTGTGTATGTAAAGTGCCCTGTGACAACATTGTTGTGAAGTAGCGCTATACAAATAAAGTTGAATTGAATTGAATTGAATATTTAAAAAAAAAAAAAAAAAAAAGTCAAGTAAAACGGAACCCTGTCATGTGACTCCTGATATGCGGAAGTGGGCGGGGACATTCAGAAATGTGGGCGGAGCATTGTACTGGCAAAGGTGACATATGTGGGCGGAGTTTGGGGCAGTTGTCATTTTCCCTTTATGATGTCATGTTCCCTTTTATTACATCACAGTGACATAAAGGGAAGGCAGCTATATATAACAGCCGTCTTCCAGGAATTATCAGCTCTTTAGTAAAGACTTTGGAGATACACGGGAGAAAGCATTTCAAGCATTTTACGGACAAGAATTTCAAGCATTTCAAGAGACATTAGAAAAATGACCAATATCAATCAGTCAACACAGAAGATGGAGAAAACCTTTCGCATCACTGAGGAGGATCTCATTCCAATTGTGAATAAGCATTTTGCAAAAGTTTCAGCAAACCAGTGGGCCTTGCTGGCTACAGGAAAAATGGACCCACAGATGGAATTCATTTTTGCAGGTCTGTTAGCAGAGGTGGTACAACTCGTATCTACTTTGATCTTGAAAGTCTTTCTTCCACAGATTGGAGAGATTGTTCAGTTAAATACAGATGGTCAAACTGTGCCTTCCATTAAAGCAGAGCTTGGAGATTCCCTGAGCCAGAGTTTCTCAAGATATTTTAATGTTTCTCAGGAAGATATGGACTGGGATTTAGATACAGATGCTAAAAAACTTAACGAAATAGCAAAGGCAGAAATAGAAGAAAAAGTTAATTCTCTTGTTTTAGAAGCAACAAGTCCAAAAGAGCTTCCTTTAAAACCTGCAGTATACGTTTGTTCATTGATGGGAAGTGTCAAACGTCTTTGCAAGATGATATCTCATGCCGTCAAATGTCTACAGAGATGTGTTGCAAAACATCTGAAAAAATTCTCCGGATGTTGTGCAGGATCAAGTCCACTTGTCCCAAAGTCATATCATAGCAATAAACCATCAATCTCCATCGAATCAGCAACAAAAGCTATTAGTGAAATTTTAAGCAAAAGATCTGAAATGGAAGAACAAAATGTTGGTGAGGAAAATGTGCGATCTTCACCCATCCAATCCACTCTTTCAGCACAGAGGGCAGCTGCTGAAATTGCCAGCATTATGGTAGGAAACATGGAAAATTCTAAGCCTGTGGCCCCTGAGGATTCTCCCGGAGCCAGTAGAGTTTCGCCTGAAGTTCATTTTAGTTTTGCATTAGTTGCTGAGAAAATTACCAAATTTTTTGCAAGTTCGTGTGGTAAAAAATCAGAAACCACCCCAGAAACTACGCCAAAAAAGAAAAGCTGCTGTATGGAATTTGTCCAGAAACACTTTTACAAAATGCTGGCTGATCTGAAGACTTCGTTCAGCACTCACGATGAGCAGTTTGTTGTGGACATCCATCGTAACTCGAGGTCCCTACGACCTGAAGACGCCGCAGATGCTTGCATCTTACCAAGGGGCTTGTCAGAATCCCCCAAGTCTGAACTCTCGTATTCATCTGGAACAAGCCAAAAAAGATATAACACAGTTAGAAAAAAGACAAGGTCGCAGATAAGTTTTGAGACTTTTGAATCTGATCTGAAGACATTTCTAGCCAAGATCAACCAATCAGAAGAAACAAAGGACCTTGCAGGTAAAATGGAAGACAACAAATTTTATGAGGAATTTAAG